>NC_056744.1:474152083-474302178 GCF_019279795.1 Protopterus annectens
CATTTACTGGAGAGAGACTGAGAGAGAGAGAGAGTATGTGCATATAAGAAAATAAAAAAGAAATACCAAACACTCTAGAAGAGCCTGCAGTCGCAGAACAGGTATGTGAAGTATATATGCATGTAATTGACCATAGTACTTGGTCCATAATAATGAGATAGATGATGTGGAATGCTTTATATGTGCCTTCAGCTGTTGTTGTTGAAATGGTGTTCAGCTGAGCAATTGCTAAGGACAATAGAGTCCGTCCCTGTGGGTATACCCCTCAACCGTGCAGAGCAGCACTGACTGATAAGATGTAAGCCATCATATTGTGTGTTGTGTATTGGGAAGTATGTATGTTACGTGGCCAATAGCTGGTGGTAGAAGTAATGCCATTATGATGGACACGTGGGATCAACAGCCCACCCCTTGCAGGATACTCAGGTTAATCTGTATTGTAGCATGCAGGAATGCCATAGGTGTGTAATAGGGTTACCTGCAATTTGGCCCTACATAACTCCCCCCAATGTCAGGCTGTGACCATATGTGGCACCTGTTTGTGATGTAGCAAGGCAGAACAGTGCAGCTGTGCAGGAAGGTATTGTGAGATTGTGGACCTGATGTCTGAATGTACCCCGCATATAGGTATGCATATGTGTACATATACACATATATATATAATATATACAGATATATATATATATATATATATATATATATATATATATATATATATATATATATATATATATATATATATATATATATATATATATATATCTACATGCATGTCCTCAAATACAAAGATACCCATGTGTAGACATATATATGAGCACATATATACATCACATATATCTACACATATATAGATATATATATACCTATATAAACATGTCTACATATATACAAACACACTCACAAACATATATGTATGTCAATACATGTCCCCTATATTACTACCACATTGCTGCATGCTATGTGTGAGGAAACAGCACACATAGCAATACACACAGATATCTACAACTGTCAGTGTGTGCAACATTGATGGGTATGTCACATGCAAACCCCTTGTTGGGACCACATTGCCCTTGTCTGTGAAGTATGGAATGGGAATATGGGAAAGTATGCAAGTATAGTTGTGGAGGTGGTCATGGTTAGCAAATATAGAGGACAGTCTACAAGGGTTGTATGTGACACGTGGTGGGTAAACACCCTGGATGGTGTGTGTGGTCTGTGATGTGGGCACAATGGGAACAAGCCTCCCACCCACTGCTACTCATAACAGCCGTCCACATCCTGAAGGTGACTGGCCTGGAGGCTTGAGCAGGAGGAGCATGTAAGCCCTGTAAATGTGTACTGGGTGCCTCAGAGTGATGTAGCACATCCCATATGTGTCTGTGGAGCCCATTATGGAACAGACCCTGGACCTGCCCTCAGGGGACAGGAACATGTCTGCGTGTGCCCCAGGGGGGAGGCAACATCCCCTGGGTTGGTTCAACCTGACGGTATTGCTGGACCAGTACATAAGGATGCCCCAGGGTGGGACACACATGTGATGTGGCCGGGTAACATGGGCAGATGTGTTTGAAGAGGTGGTTCTGCTAGGCAATAGTACATATACATGCTATTGTGTCACTGTTATAGAACATATGTTGGTAGCAATAGTCTACACAATCCCGGAACATGTCCAACAGCATGCATAGATATCCCCAACAACACAGAATGTCAGATGTGCAGCAATCACAAAGCAGCCATACCACAGGCATATATGGAACCATAGTGGCCCTGACAATGGCACACAAGTGAATAGTCTATAACAACCCAGCTATTATAGTGTCCACACAGGGAACATGGCTACAAACACATAGCACAAAGTGTGTTACAATACAATATCTGTCCCACTGGTAGGTAAGCTGTAGCCATACCTAATGATTTGTGTGTACCGTTTATTGTCACTGATATGGTGGGGGTGTGACAGAGATGTGTATTAAGAACTGTGGTAACCTTGCTGTATGAGTTGCTCAGACCTGTTTTCATTTTTATGTCTTTCAGGAAAGATGTCACATGCACAGCTACCATCTTATTCAGCTGCTGAAAATGAAGTAGTGCTAACCTATTTAATCCAGCACTAACCTGTCCTGTTTGGTTGGGCCACCCATGATCAGCAGGAGTGCACCACCCTGTGGAATAACCTAGTCCAAAGGGTCAATGATGTCGGACTGCAAAACCACAGTTATAAGCAGGTCCGGCATCATTGTTCTGACCTGCTTTGCAATGACCGTCAGTGTGCTGCTGCAGTCCTGGGGATCACCTTGCCACAGGGGGAAGCCATGCCATCCAACCCCCGACATGTGTGGAGGAGCTCCTGGCCAGCCTAGTGGCACCTTCCTGTCTGGACACACACCAACCACCAGACACCTTTGTGGAGGTGGGTGCCACTCACACACCAGCCAAGGAGTGTGCAGGTAAGGTGACAGTGCACATCTGTAGACCACTGTTGTGTATACATCAGCATCGGTACAGGTAGATCATGCATATCTGACATGTCATAGATATATTTTCTTGTTGCATAGTAGTGATAAACAGATGTCCATATGTGGTAGTATTGTGGAAATGTACTGTTGATGTATTGTAATACTGCACACACCCTGTAGCACTGCCACAGTTGTGGCCACTGACTATGCATCTCTCACCCTCTTATGTAGGTCCCTCCAGGATACCACCCAGGCAGCAGCCTGTAGCTGGTGAGTATGGCTTATGTAGATGCTTGCCAATACACTGGGCATGTAATGGCTATGGTATATGCCATGCACACATCTAACACACCTACTCAGAATGCATACAGTACATGTGCACGTATTGCTGTTGTGAAATGCATGGCATCACAGGGGTGACCATGATGGGGTATTGGAAGGGTATGTCTGACACCTGCATGATAACTAACATCCTTTCATTGTGGAATTTTTCCACAGGGAGTAACATAATGGTGGAAGACATGGCGTACAGTAGGGACACATTTGGAACAACACCCATATACAGTGCAACACCAGTGTATATACCTGTAGGACAATGGCTACTGCTACAGAGATACACTATCGCATAAGGCATTACAGTGGTCCACATTATCAGCTGGGACTATGCTCTAACATGTGGTGTTCAGTGTATGGGACACTGCAAAGTGACACATGTGTAGGGATTACTCGTCATGTATCTGCAAAAAAGCTGAAGGAGGGGAGAGTGGTGTCAGCATGACGCATCAGTGCACTGCAGCAGGCATCCTAAGGATGCTAAGAATGGCTGTATCTGCACATAGTCAGGTTCAGGACCTGTGGCAGCTGTAACCCTACACCCACAACAATAGTGACAGCTGTATGTATAATCCCTACACATGTGTGGACCACTGTCTTTAGAAGTGTGAAGTCGGCTTTCGAGAAGTTCTTTACTGCCCCTGAGCCGGCGGTTAACATTACTCAAACCGCTGAATCACTTACAAATGCCTTCTACCAGCACCTGCAGGGCTGCATGGATCAGGCAATCCCAAGCAAAACAAAGACTCTTTATACCAAAGGCAAGCGTCCAGTCTGGTGGACCCCAGCCATAAACAAACTCTACAACAAAAGGAGAAAGCTACTACAAGATAGAGCAAAATCCTTAAAAGGTAAGACACCGCTGATCACTATAAGTAAAAAGCTAAGAGCTCTCATAAAATCATCCAAAGCTAATTTTGAGAAAAAAATAGCTAAGGACTCTAAAGACAACCATAAGGCATTCTTTAGCTATGTCAGAAACCTAGGAGGAAACTCCCAGATATGCTCAGAATTAGTTCAAAATGATGTAAAGATTACTGATCCTACAGACATTGCCAACATACTGGCTGACAGGTTCAGTGCAAACTTCCCCCTAAAGGAGAGATATCTATACCAAATGATTGTAGCCCCCAAACATCTCTAACGCGCAGGCAAGAACTGCTCTCTCCAAGGCAAAGAACACAGCACCCATGGGACCTGATGGTGTACCCGGCTGTGTGCTCCATGAACTCAACGAGGAATTAAACCCACAGTTAGGACAGCTGTTTAATCTTAGTCTCACCTCCGGATACGCACCCAGGAGTGGCGCAGACTGTGGTCCCACTCCACAAAGGTGCCTCCACCGACCCTGGAAATTACCGTCCCATTAGCTTGACAAGCCTTATCTGCAAAGCCATGGAGAGGATCATAATGGATCTCATAAATAAAGACATAGGGAACTTGCAGACTTTGGATCCAACCCAGTTTGGCTTTGTCAAAGGCAGATCATGCCTTTTAAACTTGGTTGACTTTTGAAACAGTCACCAAAGCCATTGACGAGGAAAGGCAGTCCATACAGCCTACCTAGACCTGGCGAAGGCTTTTGATACAATACCTCACTGGGTATCATTGAAAAACTCATCAACTTAAATGTAAACCCATACATTACAAGATGGGTTGCAAACTGGCTGAGTGACAGAACCCACAGGGTCAGAGTTGCTGGCGCCATGTCAGACTCAAAGCCTGTCACAAGTGGTGTCCCACAGGGCTCAGTCCTGGGCCCACTCTTGTTTGGCATCTACTTTTCTGAAGTACAAGCAAACACAGGAGGGTTATGGCTGACAAAGTTTGCAGATGACTGCAAACTGGGCCGTAGTTGAAAACACATCCAACACAGATATCCTTCAGAAGGGTCTCACAGAAACGGATAACTGGTGCCAGAGCCATGGCCTAAAGTTAAATGCCAAGAAATGCATAGTCATACCCTTCGGGAAAAATAAGGTTACCCCTAGCTACCATATAGGTGGCAATCCCTGAACACAGAAGAAGTTATTAGGGACCTGGGAACCCAGGTTGACAGTAGCCTTTCATTCGACACTCATATTGCTAAATTAGTTAGGAAGACCTTCTACATTGCCCACCTTATCATGAAGGGATTCACATCTAGATCAAGGGAAGTCATAGTCTCCTATACTCATCACTCATCAGACCAATGATCGAGTACAATGCCCCATTCGGAATGTATCTGACCCGACACTTGCAGCAGCTGGAGAGGCCACAAAAGTTCCTCACCAAAAGGATAAAGGGTCTCAAAAATCTGTCTTATGCTGCCCGACTGAAAGAACTCCAGTTATATTCGGTTGCTTACCGCTTGCTCAGAGGTGACCTATGCCTGACATACAAGGCCATGTCAAACCCAGATTTGATGAACATGCTTCATCTCAAAAAATCTAGATCCCTCAGAGCCACAAGGCGGGAGACTTAAACCTCGACACGGTTATTAATAGGACGTGCTGGAGGGATAGATTCATCACCCAAAGACTCCCTATGCTGTGGAACAACATCCCGGTTTATGTGAGGCAGAGCACCTCGCTGGCCTTGTTCAAGAGGAATTTTGACCAATGGATGGGAGATCGCAGATACACCCCAGGGGTTACCTCAGTGTCATTGCTCGACAGAGGCACAGCAAAATAATGGGCATAGTTTCTCCAAACTAAAGGGGTGGCGTAAGCCACAAAACTATGGGCTAGGCTTATAAATGCCCTCGGGCAGATAGCCTAGTATGAACCTATGAACCTATGAACCTATGTGAACACCAAGGGATGTGCACATGATGAGACCTTGCAATCATGCAGATTAGGGGAACATGTGTAGGACAGAATGAACATACACTGGCAAATGCAGATGGCCCACGCTGGTATACCCCTGCCAGGAGTAGTGACTGCTGCCCAAAAGTTCCTCACCAAAAGGATAAAGGGGCTCAAACATATGTCATACGATGCCCGACTGAAGAAACTCCAGCTCTATTCAGTCGCATACCGTCTGCTCAGAGGTGATCTGTGCCTGACATACAAGGCCATGTCCAACCCGGAATTAATGGACATGTTCCACCTCAAAAAATCCAAATCCACCAGAGCCACGAGAGCAAGAGACATAAACCTCAACACGGATATAAATAGGACGTGCTGGAGGGACAGATTCATCACCCAGAGACTCCCTACACTATGGAACAGACTCCCAGTTCATGTGAGGCAGAGCCCCTCACTGACTCTGTTCAAGAGAAATCTTGACGAGTGGATGGGAGATCGTAGGTTTACCCCGAGAATCATCTCTGTATCACTGCTGGACAGAGGCACAGCAAACTAATGGGTATAGTATTCTCATCCTAAGGTGTGGTGAAAGCCACACACACTCTGGCTAGGCTTATAAATGCCCTAGGGCAGATAGCCTAGTATGAACCTATGAACCTATGAACCTATGTAGTACACAAAACAAGAGGTGAGACAAACTATCATGATAAGGGTGTGTACACATATGCCCACATGTTGTATATCCATCGTGGTCAGCATCTGCACACCCAACGCATTCTGTAGACACTGCATGTGAAAGTACAGGACATATGTCACAAATCAGGCTCATGTACTGCTAAAATATGCAGTAATGTGGTCCCATGGCAGATCAAGGATGGGTGCATCATATAAATAAATGTGTGTATACCCCCCATAGCCACTGTATGCTCTGATGGCTGTCAGTGTAAGAGTACTGGATTGGTCATACATGGTCTGCTGATGTTGAGAGCTGTGCATCAGACATCAGGAATTCACAAATGACATCTGTCCACATATCATACCAGGTATGTGTTGCTGGAAAATATAAGGGCTGTGAGCATTAAAGCTGAGATGACTGACACAGTAGTACACATTCAGCAATTGGCTGTACACCTGTGAGGTGTGGTGCACAGTGCATATCAGGGTGCAGAACAGGTGCACAGAAATGCCATGTTCATGGGCACAGTGGTATCCAGGGGAAGGGGCTTCACCTAGTGACACAGCACATGCATCACACATATGTATACTGTTGCCAGCATGGATTGACTATAGCTGCACTGCATGCTGTCAGGTACCATATGTTATGCATGTTGACTGAGGGGTAATAGGAGGACTGTGTGTACCCATTGCACAACCTCGCATGTATGTGTGCGTGTGTGTGCATCCTGGTGGGTAGTTAGTTTGTCTGTAGGGTCGCTCAGGTGAAGTGGAGGGAGGTTGATGCATGTAGGATGCTTGTGTGCATGTGTGTGTTTGTGTGGCTGGCCATGTATGCACATGTGTGATTGTGGGGTGTTCATACAGCAGTACCTCTCTCTGGGATCATGCAGTACATGTATATGGACTGCCACATTACACACCAGGAATACTTGTCATGTGTGTAATCACAGGACAGCTGAGAGTATAATATGGTCTGTAGCATGGAACAGGCATCGAGAGGGAAGGTAGACACCAGGTACACCCTTGATATCGCATTCAGCAGAGATGTCACCTACAACCCACGTATGCAGCACTACAGATGCATTGGGGAAGTACTAGTCAACACCAGGGAGAGTATCCACATATTACAGTTGTCAAATGATAGGCGGAATGAGCAGCATATCTGGCATGTACTGAGCATTACATACACATGACACACCAGTGCATGATATTATGGATAGAACATAGTAGCCCACATATATAGGGGCCATGCTCATGATGTCCAGACATACAGAGGGTGCATACCGAATGACAGCAGTGAGACCATGTAAAGCCACTACACACAGGTCAGGCTGGAAATGTAGTAACAGGTATTGTGTTGTGACCACGTGTGTAGGCATTTAGAGGACTGATATGTTAATGAGTGGTATCAATGTATGTATGTTAACAAGTGTAATGCAGGATGGGGTATCACATGGACATATATGTGGGACTATCTGTAAAGCCATGTACAGGTAGGTATTACGTTGGTGTGTGTGTGTGTGTGTGTGTGTGTGTGTGTGTGTGTGTGTGTGTGTGTGTGTGTGTGTGTGTGTACTGTTAGGCAATGCTGTACAGGTTTTAAAGTGCATTTATTGTTTTACCCCACAGGTGGCGAGGTACGTCAGGGTCCCTTCTGCATGCAGTCTTATGTTGGTGTCAATACAGACACTGAAGGTGATGATAGTACTGTTGAGGCACAGGTGGGGTTGTCAGGGGCCGACACTGCGCCAACATTTGACATTCCCCTTTTAGTCACCCAAACCCCACACACAGTTTCAGTGCCTATACATACCCCATCACCAGTAGCCATAGCGAAGGGACAGCTGGCGTTTGGTGGCAGTGCACAGGAAAGTGTGGTAACCATGCCTACTCTGTCCGGTCACAGCAGGCATAACCAGATGTCTAGCAGGACACCACATAGGCGGATGCCCCAGGGTGCTCATGGTAGGGCCTCTGGGCATCATTCTCCTGGCAGAGGTGACATAGCTGGTACCAGCAGGTGCATTTTTCAGGCTGTCATGGGGGTGCAGGCACATATGCAACATTACACCAGACAGGGCCTGAGGCTGCAGAGGGCTGCTTTCACATCTGCAAGTGACAACGCCCATGAACTGGCTAGTGCCATCCGTGCATTAACTGAGTTCATGGATAGATGGTCTGGTGAGATGATGGCCCTCATCGACCATGGTCTGTCCATGTTTGAATGTGTGCTGGGAGTGCAATGATGGCCACATGGACGTAGACCAGCAATGTCAACAGCTGGCAGTCAACGTGGATGTGCTAAGACACCAAGGGACTCCCGTAGTGGCAGTACCAGCCCCGGCAGTGCGGGGGTGTGTGCTGTCCACACCACACCACACCACAGCAGGCCATGTGATCATGGTCCTGACCAGTCCCAGGAGGGGCCATGTACCAGCGGAAATTTGTCATCAACAGGTGATATTAGCACATCGAGGCCTGTACCTGGATGTGCCCATGGAACCCCTGGCAGGCACAGTTCATGTATCTGTGGCCAGAGGCAGTGAACTGCACACCCTGCCAGGTATGGTCTGCAGCTGTCTATAAACACCTGTGTAGGGCAGCCACATGGCAGAACTGTGTGCATGCATACCCACACACTATAGAAACACATCTAGGGCAGCCCCATACCTACACATGCCACAGCACCATGCCCAGGTCACCACAGTACATCCCTCACCGACACACATGGTGTCAAATGTATGGCCCACCCTCGGCCTCTGGCAAACCATCACATCCTGTGCATATGATGATACCTGTGCCACATCCCTGTCATCCATACCATCAATGCAGGGACAGGCTAACATGGTTCTGAGGCACACGGTGACTGTACTACAGTGTACCACAGTACTGCAGTGTAACATGTTGTCATGAGTAAAGTGTAATGCATATATGGCAGGTAGTGTAGCCATCCAGCAATGATGCATTATAGCTGTTAGTAACACTGGTCGGTTGTGGTCTCTATAATTTTATCCATTTGTGTTGCAGGTGTACATGTGTCAGCACGAGCATGGTCTGCAGTCATATTCCACAATGGGGTATGGCAGTGTGGTGACACCATCTCTGTGACATAACTGGGGTACAGTTAAACACATGTCACAGGTTACTAAAATGGTTATTGCCTGTGCCACATGGACAGGTGACCTGCTGTGGTGTGTATACCCTGCAACCTGATGTAGACTCATCCACATACACGCACACTGTTACTTGGCAACACTGGGACTAGACCCCTACCTAGCTATGTAGTAATACTGAAGTGTGTGGCTTACATTGCACACATCACACAGCGTTTAGGGTGAGGTGTGTCCCAGGTTACATGTTACATGCAGAACATCCCCAGACATGTACAGTATGCTAATGGGGAATGTAATGGGTGTATATGGGCAATATGTAGTGTGACATACCTTCATATACACATTAACAGACAAATAACAGACAGACACACATCCGAGATACCACAGCCTATCACTGCTAACTAACTTGACCGTGTGTCTAATGTGTTACAGGTAGGCTGTACACAGCACATGCATAACTGGCTTGGATTGTGGTATCAGTTACCTGTATGGTTGATGGTGTCAATGGTAACCATAACGTGGTACATGGGACATATACCGGGTGTACCTTGGTGGAATGACAGTGTACACAGCACCCACATTCCCCAGTGGATATTGTACTCCCTGAAACCCATGATGACACTCTGTCATACCCACCATCATACATTGGCCGTCACTGTGATGCAACCCATAATATACCCCAACAGTGGTACTACAGGGATATGCATCTTCTGCACATGCCACACATGTAGTAGGGTGTTGCATTGTCATGCCTCACCTATGGGCAGCAACAACACTATCTGTACTACTCTGTGGCACTGGGTATTGTAATAGGAGTATGTGGCCTCAAAATGCTGTACCCTACAGATATACAGACATGCACAACTACACACACATGCCAGAACACTATGGGTATCCCATGCTTATCAACCCATTTGTAAAACACTGTTGTGCTGGTACTGCAAGGCTCATGTAGCTGGTATGGGGAGGAACATAACAGGGTACATGTAATGTCCCATACAGCAGCAGCCACAACTGACTATGGGAATGTGTGTTGCGTTGGTTGTGAAGGCCCTCATGGAATTCCCAAGTACAGGTGTGATAACACACAGACACTGCTATACTCAGTCATGCACACGTACACATGTGTCAGTACAGGGGTGCATCGCTGCAGGTGGTCATAGCTGTGTACCTAACTATTGTCCAGGGGGAGATGGGTTGTGCAGGGGTTGTGTGTACTGCGGTATCCTGCTACCTGCCAGGTGGCAGCAGGCAATCTATTGACAGACACTACTGTGGTGACCCTCAGGGTAAGAATGACATGCATCAGCCAATCCTCCAGGTGCCTCCTGCAAATGGCCACTGAGGTGATCAAATTGACATATATGCAACATGCATTACAACACATGGTTAGTGTCTGTGATGGAGACCTATACCCAAACATGTTCTGTTGACTGTGGGAGTGTAGTGGAGGTACCTATGGCATGTGGTGTGTACAGGGTGACATCTCATATATGTGCCAGTTTTTACACAGCTGGGCAAAGATGTCAGGGTCAATCAAGCTTAGGTTGCCTGTACATGTCCCAGCTGGATACCTGCCATCTGCACATCTGTACAGGGACTAACAGTCATCAGCTTGGCAAGCAGCTATGCAGTAGGATGAGTGTGTTGACAGATAGACGTTTGACAACAATATGTATGCCATAACTATATGTCAGAAGCCCTCACTAACATGTGGTGTACAGACAGTAGTCTACAGTTACATTCCACATGATGGATCATTGCCCAGTAAGTGATATATACTGTGACACAGCTCACACACCAGGGATACAGCAGGAAGGCCTCAGTATCCAGCTATGCATGCAGGTGTGCCTGTTGTCTGTACTACATTTAGCACTCTGCTCTTGCCTGGGTAAGCACTGTCAACAGTAGTACTGCCATGATACACTACATGCCAGTGTGACAGCATGTACCCTGGGCTACTACCCCTGTATGTAACACATTCACGTGGATAGTGCTGTACAGGCCTCATATACGTCTGTGTCCCACACATGACACTCACACCCCTTGCTACTGTAATGACAGCACATAGCTGCATGAATTGTACATGGCATTACATACACTTATTACAGATGTCATCATCCCTTGCAGGTTTTGAACCCAAGACCATATACACTGAAGTCACAACACTTAACCACTACACCATGACTACTGTGAAGATAGTTGTTGTTTTACTAATATAGCTGTCAATACACATATTGAGTAGAATTGAAAAATTGCCTTTACTTCATAAATTGTGTAGTCCTTGTTATTAATATGAGTGTTGCATCACATATGTTGTTTTATCATAATGTACACATAGCAGATACATACGGTGAGATACATCTGGAAGGGTATACACAAATGTGAGGTTTACACATGACAGGAATATGGTTATATACATATAATAGGTCTATATATGTCTACATGTGCATACACATGTATACTCATACATATGTCTGTATACACATCTGTATAGTGCAACATATATATGTCCATGTGTACATCTCTTTGTATATATATATATATATATATATATATATATATATATACATATCTATATATATATATATATATATATATATATATATACACACACACACACACACACACACACACACACACACACACACACATATATGCATATATATATATATATATATATATATATATATATATATATATATATATATATATAGATATATGTATATATAGATATATGTATATATAGCTATATATGTATGCACATCCTGTGTGTATAGATATGCCTATTTATGTGGGTATATATGTAAATATCTATAACTTTATGTGTACACATATGTAGTCTGATATACCTATTACTGTCGATATATATGTTGATATCCATGCGTATATGTGCATATGTATCTCTATCTGTATATGTGTACACATATATTGTCGTGTATATATATATATATCTGAGTGTTTATTTATATATATATATATATATATATATATATATATATATATATATATATATATATATATATATATATATATATATGTATACATATACAAATCCATCTATGTATATCAATATGTATATGTGTATATATCTATATAGCTAATGGATAATTATATATACATATATGTTCACCATCGGTCCTGAACATGGAGTAGAGCCCTACCTCAGCCCCAGTAATCCCAACCTCTTAGTGAAAGGTGATGTCAGGTATGTATTGCAGGTATATTTGTAGACTATTGCTACTGTAATTGAGATTGTCTTCACAGAAATGGTGTGTGTGTTTGTGTGTGTGTGTGTGTGTGTGTGTGTGTGTGTGTGTGTGTGTGTGTGTGTGTGTGTGTGTGTGTGTTGACATCTGCTTTTAACAAGGACATCATAGTACAGTACCATTGCTAGCACAGTAATGCTCCTGTGGACTACAGCAGAGATATGGCCAATATATGTGGACAGTCTGACATACTCTGGTCAGTCCAGAGGTATACACAAAACCCCTTAGTGCAGGACATGTGGACCAAGCCTGACAATGTGGATGTTAACAGTCATGTAGATGGGTATATCACGTAAATACCAGTATAAATTTGCCCCCATAGGTTATGCATTCATACACCCCTGTCACTCCTGACACACAATAACCACTGGTACAGAGGTGCCATGGCCACATGCTACCCACTAGTTAGTGACATACATCTGTACAGCATCCCACTGTTTTGTCTGACATACATGACTGATATGGTGGCCTGGCAGCAGTACATCTGGCTTGTATCTGGACATGACATCTCACTGGGTAAGTACACTATGCTGCTAGGCGTGTAACAAAGCACTGTGCAGGCTACAGGCAGATGGCCTCAACACTGGCCTACATTTCCATGGGGGAATACACATGTACCTGCATAGATAGCAGGCTCTACAGGCATGTCACAGCAAAGAGTAACAGACACCTGTGTGAAAGTGCATAACCACAACCAATGTGAACACAGCTGCAGCCACATATGGTAAGCTAGTGTAATATTACAGTATATGGACTATCTGATCAACACCATCCTCATATGTGCCACTCACACACCAACCCTACATATATTAGGCCACTACAGAGTGTGGTCCAATGCCTGTCTGTGGTATGGGAAATGTGTGTGTTTGGCCCTACAAATATGTAAGCCAATAGGGTAACATACAGTGGAGCAGCATGTAACACCAGATAGAACAGGACCAAGAACAATGACATCTAGCATAGTCTGTACACAGGCCAAGGTACATATTCACAATACACACACTGTCGACAATCACCATAAGTACACAGACCTCAATACTGTACACACAACCACAGAATGCCCAGGTTATGTCCTCAAATATAACCCCTACTATACATAACATGTGTAGCAGTCTGATAACTCACTGGTTTGTTATCAGATATGATGTCAATAAGTATGGTGTACTGAACATATGCATCTCTTACTGCATGACATATGTTCAAAGGCTGAGGCACAAACACAGGGCCAATATTGACATGTTGCTGTGATAAACTCAAACATTTACTGTTGTAACAGGTTTTGTTGCAACATATGTCCTATGAGGGCTATGAAGTCAGTAACTCTCATGGCTGTTACCATCTACTGACTGCAATCCTCACACTACCTTCTGCAGTTCACAGATAGGTGTTCTGTTGATAACACAAGAAATGCAAGGTGCCACACACTGCCCAGTCTGCAGATGACCCTACAGATAGTTATTCCTCATAAACATAACATTGACATGACAGGTATTAAAACATGTTGGACAACCATATCCACACACACCCTGTTAAACCAACATTACTCCAAATGCAGTATAGCAGCACTTACAGTCTGTAGTCAAGTCAGGCACATCCCCCTCCTGTGTGCTGGCCTGTTTCCACAGTGTATGTTGTTAGAGGTAAATCCCCAATCCATCTGTGATGCTGTTTGCCAAACAGATCTAGTTCCTGCTCACAGTGGATGAAATGGCCCAACACCAACATGATATTCCTAGATATTGGAGTGTGTTTCCATAAAATTGGCTATGGGAATGTTACCATAGCTGTTCCACATGCAATCATCTAGAGGAGGGCTGCAGTTCGTGCAGAGGCCATTAGTTGATGATGAGCATCACTTCCAATACACATGCTGCTGCCTAAGCAAAGCAGGTGTAAGTCTCCACATCCAGCAGAGAGGGAGTGTGAGAGGCAGACAGAGGCAAAGATAAGTCAGGGAGGGGTTGGAAAGTAAAACTTAAGCATGTTTGTGTCACACACCTACTAGTGCAGGGTATCAAACCCCTGATTGACTATGTATTGCTATCACATGTCTATGCAGTTATTAGATGTGCCACATAGGTTACATGTCGAGGAGCCCTCCAAACATATATGTGATGGTGAGTGATATCTGCAACAGTGATATGTTAGCTATATGGTAGGTGTAGTACACGTGTCTGTCCACATGAACAGGTGTCAGCTTCAACACAGCCACACTCTCACAGTGACCCACACACATTGACACACTTGTCAAGGTCAGGAATACAACTCATCACTAATTAGATTGCCACAACACAGTTCTGTGTGGGTATCGCATGCACCACAGGGGTTGACAGAGGTTATATGGGCAAAGGGTATGTGGAGGTGTCTGACATCAGACAGCATGCTTCAGTATGCCAATGGGGGTTGTGGAGAGTGTGAATGTGGTCATAGGCATCATACACCACACACACAGACACAGAGTGCCAGTACTGACGTGCATGGGTGCATTGCTTCACGGTTGTGTAGTGGCCAATGGTGCCAGATGGCTATACAAGACTAGGTGATGGATATACCTTGGCATCAGACCACATGACAATGGTCTGCAGAGTGACTCAGTGTCTGGATTTGCCCACACAGGTGGGTATTGTATTCACCATCCAGTCACCTGGGTAACTATTGTGTGTGTTAATAAAACATTCTACATACACACTTTTCATAAATTCTATTTTCATAGCTGCTATCTCAGTTATATAAACTTGTTCTTCTGTTGTTAATCTACTCACTCTGATTAACTGTGATTTCATTATCCCTTTGAATACGTGCGGGGGGTGCATACTGGTACTTTCTAGATATCTCATTGTATGAACATCTTTTTTATGCACCATTGTTTCTATTTTATTATCTTTCCTATATAGTTTTACATCTAAAAATACCATTTCATTTGATGAGAAACTCATCTTAAATCTAAAGAAATTTGTTGTATTATTCAGATATGAAATAAATGTATGCAACTCTTCTTCCGTTCCATCCCATATAAAGAAACAATCATCCACAAATCTAGCATAACTTCTCACATGTCTATTCAATACATTACTATCATTTAAGATGTATTCTTTCTCCCAATAAAATAATACCAGGTTTGCAAAAGTGTTTGCAACAGAAGTCCCCATAGCAACTCCTGTTAATTGTTTATATGGGACGTCATCAAAAATAAAGATATTCTTTGTTAGTACCAAATTTAGAAGAAAGCATATATTCTCTATTTCACATGGTTGTTTATCTGAATTCAACAGTAATAATCTTCTTATTGCTTCCACACCATAGTCAATGGGAATAACAGTGAATAGAGATTCTATGTCTAGTGTTACAAAAATATAATCATCAGGAACACTTCTATACCATACATTTAATTTCTGTAAAAAATGTGTACTATCTTTTATTATACTATTACACTTTGGTAACATATCAGCCAATATTTTTTGTAGGTATTTGGATATTGGTTCAGTTATCCACCCTTTACCTGAGACAATGGGTCTCAGTGGGGGATTATCCAAAGATTTATGTATCTTCGGTATTCCGTATATTTGTGGAATTTTAGGGCACGGAACAGAAAAGTAATTAAACAGTTCTAATGAAATATCATTTCTTAACTGCATATCATATATAGCCATATTCACCTGGGTTATCTGATTTTTAACCTCAAGCAATGTTATTTTCTTAAATGTATTAGTATCAGAGAGAAAATCTTTAAATTTACTTGTATAATAACATCTATCCATTAGAACTGTAGCCCCACCCTTGTCAGCTTGCTTAATAATTATCTCATTGTTGTTCTTTAAATATATAAGGGCTTGGTATTCTTCATAGGTTAAATTATAGTTCTTTACAGCATGGCGTCCCTTAGAAAACAGAGACCTTAATTCCATTTCAACAATATTTATAAATGCCAATATAACAGGAGATAACTGGGGAATGAACAAACTTGACTTTTTAAAACAAAAATTACTTACTGTAGAGTTTTTAAATAATCGTAACATTAAATTTCTAGCAAATAATTTCAAATCAATAATTACATTGACAATATTGTCCATAGCAAAGGGAATAAATTTAAGCCCTTTACTTAGTAATTTATAGTGTTCATTTGAAAAGCAACATTGCGTTAAATTTACAGTACCTTCCCTCATTGTGTGTGGCCATTGCTGTGCATTACTTGCCATGTATGTGTCCCTTACTCCATGACATGGATGGTGTCTGGGATGTGCACATGTTCCACATGCATGTGCAGTGACATGTGGAAATGTACTGGGGTGGCTGGCCCATGTTGTGTACACAGATTATCATTGGATGTGCCAGTCCTGACCTCATGTGGTGGGAACTGTTTATGGACAGCAGGTTGACCCTGCACTTACATTGACAACATGATACAGGTATTCCCTGGTGTCAGTGGCATCTGTCCATACAGGGCATGTGTTTCAGGCATGGCATGTCCTTTGTGGGTCACGCTTAATGGCACCACAGGTGTTGCAGGTGTCCAGTGGGGAACATTGGGTAGGTGCACTGTCTGCATGTATGTGCCTATTGGAATGATGGACAGGGTGCCATGCCCTCTGTATCCCACTGCAATCACACCATGGTTACTATCAGTGGGCAATATGCAGGGTAATACCAACATAGTGATTGTTGCCTAGGCAAGTGTGTGTGTGTGTGTGTGTGTGTGTGTGTGTGTGTGTGTGTGTGTGTGTGTGTGTGTGTGTGTATGAGACATGAGTTGAGAGTGTTCTCTGGGTAATACAAGGGTTGCTAAAAAAGTTCACCTGGCCTTGATGTCACATGTAGGAGTATTGATTTACACGCCAGCCTCTTGGTTATTTCACATCTGTTATCCCTGTACAGTGGACATTGTGAAATATACTAGGGACACCATATACGAAATTTGCAAAACCCACTTCACAATGAGTCCAGTTGTTAGACACTCAAAGCCACCTCCACACAGGATATGAATGACAAACACAGACACACACACCTGCCTTGTTTGGGATTAGAACTCCTACCCAACTAGTTTATTACATTACAGCACTATGCAGTTATAGGGTGCACTACAGAGATTACTGGATTACTCTTTCCCCAAAGGTGTATTTCAAAGTGAATGACATCAGCAAGATTGCCAAAGTACACCATTTGAATTGTAGTGAATGTGACTAGCCTAAAACCAGACATAGAAAAACACACACAGACATCACACCTGCCATATGTGGGAATAGAATCCCTACCAGAGTTCTATATCACACTGTTATAGGACGCGCCATTGGGATTATTGGAGTACTCCTTCCCCAAAGGTGTAATTCACAGTGAATGACATCAGCAGGATTGCCAAAGTAGGGCATTTGAATTGTAGTGAGTGTGACTAGCCTAAAAAGCATTGCTCCCTACACAGACAAAGAAATACACATACAAACATCCACATCTGCTATGTGTGGGAACAGAACCTGTACCAGAGTTTGATATCACACTACAGCATTATGCTGCTATAGGACATGCCACAGGGATTACTGGAGTATTTTTTCCCCAAAGGTGTATTTCACAGTGAATGACATCAGCAGAATTGCCAATGTAGGGCATTTGAATTGTAGTGAGTGTGACTAGTAGAGCATTTGAATTGTAGTGAGTGTGACTAGTCTAAAAAGCATTTCTGCTTACACAGACAGGGAAACACACACACTTGCCATGTCTGGGATTAGAACTCCTATCTAACTAGTTTATCACACTACAGCAGTGCACAGTTATAAGATGCGCCATGGAGATTACTGGGCTACAGCTTTCCAAAAGGTGTATTTCACAGTGAATAACATCAGCAGCCTAGCCAAAGTAGGGCATTTGAATTGTAGTGGGTGTCACTAGCCTAAAAAGCATTACTCTTTACACAGACAGAGACACACACAGTTGCCATGTCTGGGATTAAAACTCCTATCTAACAAGTTTATCACACTACAGTAGTATGCAGTTATAGGATGTGCAATGGAGATTACTAGGCTGCAACTTGCCCAAAGGTGTATTTCAAAGTGGGTAACCTCAGCAGGCTTGTCATAGTAGGGCTATGGGGAGGGCATTGTGTGTGCAATGGCCATAACCCATTCATCTAGAGGTTGACACACCACATGCGGGCACACGCAGGGTTATATTCCACAGCTATATATATACAGCTGCTAGATGACTACTTCCTTGTACAGTCATGTTGCACAGTTAGCACTTGCACCACATAGTCTGTAATGCTGACGGATACCATTGGCTAACATCTACAGTGAGTGACATTTAGGCCTCATGTGGTTATAACCATTTGGCTGTGTACTGGGTGGGACAGGCCTCATAATAGATGGCTCCTTGTCACAGTCACTCTCTTCCACACATCTATGTATGTCTATGTTTGGCTTACTATAGTGTGTTGTCCTATCCACTGTGTATGCAAAGGATGACTGCTGCATACTGAGGAGTGTCTGCACTAACAGCTGCAACTGCCAGATATGTATGGTCCACTGTTGTTTGCAAACATGGGCTTTATTTGTTTAACTGTGTGAGCATGCCCAGTATGACCTTTCAGTATGTTGTTGTCTGACATTGCCTTCATCTCTCTGTGTGTGGGCATGCCCAGTATGCCCGTCTGTATTGAATGTGTTGATTCCAGGTAGTTTGTACTCCAGTGGAGACCTTTGTATTGTACACCTACAGGTAGCAAACTGTTTCTGCAGGGTATCCGTTGATCATTTGGTAATATGGGGACAAAGTGTGCAGGGGATAGTGTGTACTGTAGATGATTGTGTCTGTGCTGCTTCAGCTACATGGTACTGCTGTTAGCAGAGATATTCAGACATGTGTACTGTTATACACTGTGGTGTTTTCTGTCCTCATGTACTCTCAGGTGGACATTCCTGCTCACAGTAAGGTCTTGAGGGACAAGGGTGACTGCAGCTGTGTGCGGTATTGTAGGCAGACGCCTACATATTCATAAGTTATGCCATTCTGGAGGGGGAGCTGCAGACACTTGCTGCTGGGTCTGTGTATCCAGTTCAGCACCTTGGGACAGTGCTGGCAGAGGAGCTCATACTTGTACATCCATCGACATGACATTATGGCCTTATACTGCTGTGGCAATACCTCACAGCTGTACAGATTCACATAGGTTACCCAGAGGCAGGGGCCATGAGTCAGGACATTACCCCTATTGTGGTGTATGGGCAGGTATGTAGCCACCCATGTATGTGTTTGCAGCCAGGGACAGTGTGTGCACACAGCTTTGTGTGGGACCTTGCACATTCCATGCTGCCCATGCTCACCCCCCCCCATTATTCTATCCTCTTCCATACATTATGCATACATTCTCTGATACTTTTCCTAAGGTTATCACCCCATCACAGCTGTGTGTTGGTGTTGGTTCACAGTTCATGCAGTGGGACATGGTGGACATATTACTGTGGTTTGTCCACATGGCCTTGCATATGGCTTATGTGGATTGTGTTATGTTGTTATTTGGGTGTCCATGACATAGCATGCATTGGCAGTACGTGTGAGACACTGGCCCTTGGCAGAGGCCTGTGGGCCATTAGGTGTTGATGTGGGCCAGATGTGGCAGGCCGTTGCATTCTGTCAGTCCTACAGTCTCGACCCCCATACAGTATATTCCCCTGAGGTGACAGGGTAGGTGTGCTAGGTGTTCATGCCAATACCTTCTATCGGTATTGTTCAGGTGGTGTGGATGTTGGCAGGGTGCTACATATGGCTAGTGACACACCTGCATGGGACACCTGCACTGCACGCTGCATTCATTTGCTATTGCCACATACAGGTGGGGTCATATTGTACCGATTCCCCACAGCAGGGTTACGACCAGAGAGGTATCTGTGGGTGGTGTTTGCATGAGCTGGGTGCATGTGTACTATGGACACTACTTGCATCTGACACACAGATATGCACTGTGCATTCCAGTTATGCTGGCATGTGCAGGTACATCAGCTGTTTCCCAATACATCAGTCCTACCTCCTTTGTAGTCTGCAAGTGTTCAGGCAGACAACACTGGTATCCCCTTCTACAGGAACAGATAATGTGATGCATACCTGTATGTACAATTCCAAGGGTGTCTCCATTTTACAGTGAAGCAATATATACTGTATGCCTGGGGTACTTTCCCCTGTGTTCTGCTTGTATATCTAGCCCAACAGCCATGCCATGTCAGTCTTTCAGATGGTGACACATATTACCACCATACATTTACAATGGCTTACTGCTAGCATGTGTTATACTGGTGGATATTGTCTTTGGCACTGCAGTTGTGAGGACTTGGCCCTGTCATCAGCAGTAGTGGACAATGTCCACCAGGTCTTACCTCAACATGCATACTTACTGACCACTCTCACACAATATGAGACACACACCAACCTACACACACATACCTGAATATTGTGCAGATGCTACAACCTATCCTGCTACCATGGGCACCTCTGTGCATCTGTGCTCCATTGGTATTGTACCTATATATACATGTTATTACATTTCTACATAGGGTTGTGGGGGCGCACCTAACTGTTACGGCATGTGTACATCAGATTGGAGGAGCACACCAGACTGTTACTACAGTTCTAAATAGGTTTGGGGGGCATGCCTGACTGTTACTACATTTCTAAGTAGGGTTAAGGGAGCACACTTGACTGTTTCTACATTCCCACACAGGATTGTGGGTGGGGGGGGGCACTTGACTTTTACTACATTTCTACGTAGGATTGGGGGGAGCACACCTGACTGTTACTACATTTTTATGCTGGATTGGGGGAAGGGGCACACCTGACTGTTTCTGCATGTCTACATAGAAGTGGAGGGGGCACACCTGACTGTTACTACAGTTCTATATAGGATTGTGGGGGGACACACCTGACTGTTTCTACATTTCTTCACAGGATGGGGGGGACACCTGACTGTTTCTACATTTCTACACAGGATTGGGGGGCACACATGACAGTTACTACATTTCTACACAGGATTGGGGGGTACACCTGACTGTTACTACATTTCTAGACAGGATTGGGGGGGGCACACCTGACATTTGTACACATTTGCTATGACTGTACTGGTATGTCAGGTACTCCATTTCATTCTATATTCTAACCTATCATGCTGACTAGAGATGTATCTGTGTACTACAGGTCTTAGCTTTGATTGACCTACATATTAGTTTCTGACTTCCTACCCTTCAGAACTAACATCCCACTGCCTGACCTGCTGTAGTCTGTCTGTGAAGGCCTGGGGGGAGGTTACCCATAGGCATTATTTAGAGGCCATAGCACAGCCTTTTTTTGCATTTGTCTACACCTGTCTTGCTGGCTGAGACTGTTGTTGCGTATGTGAACCTCCCTGACCGGCATGCGTGAGTCATATGGACACACATGTTGGCCCAGCACATTTCCTGCAATGGGTTTTGTCACCCTGTGTAGAACTGGCTGCTATGGTGACACCAGTATTTGTTACAGATCTCATGTTGCCACTATAGGTGTCTACTTATCTGCTGGCATACCATTCAGCCACCCGATTCCCTTGCATGCTCACATCCATACCATAGATACAGGCACCAACACATTCTACTCCATTCGGCAATTGGTAGGTTGAGTGACTTCCCTTTTTGGTGCCCCAGTATTGAGGGTGGTGCTGCAGGGCTGACTATGTTGGATGCACATAGTACACTCCCTACAAATGGTTGAGAGTGTCATGTTTGGTAAACCTTTTACTGTATGTGCGAGTCAGAGAAACGTATCATTCCCTGGGTCCCTCCTGTGTCAGTGTATTTGCTATGTGTTGCCTCTTTAGCAAGGCCAGGACATACTGGGCATGCCTCCTTCTGCCTAAGGGGCAGGCTCAGGTTGTTCCTTCTCTGAGTCACTCTGTGCCTGTGCAGGCCTTGGCAATGGTGGATGGCTATGTGGCCCTGCCCCGTGCTGTTCCTGCTGCAGCTGTTTCCACAGGATCATATTGTGCAGCATGGCACATACGATGACAATTTGGGTACATGTAACCGGTGAGTACTGGAAGGCTCCTCAAGATGTGTCCAGGCACCAGAACCATGAATTGAGCATCCCAAACACATGCTCTATTATAATTCTGGTCTGTGCGTGTGCCTCATTATGGAGTTCTTATTCGGGTGTGTGTGCATTTCTGATGGGTGTCATCAGCCACGGCTCCAGTGTGTAACCAGCATCCCCCACTAGGTCACTGTAAGGGATGCCTCATTGGCAAATCTCTGGTACAGCTGCATCGGATGCCAGATGTGTGAATCGTGATATCTTCCAGGGCAGCTAGCACACACATTCATTATTATGCCCTGGGCATCGCACATGACCTGGCAGTTGATGGAGGGGAAGCTCTTACGGTTGATGTAGACCCTATCCCGTTCACCGGGTGGTGCTTTGATGCATATGTGCATGCAGACTATAGCACCCACTACCTCAGGGTATTCTGCTATTTGGTGGAACAGCTGCATATTGCTGGCTAACGCCTCACGGGTGTTGGAGAAATATATGTGCTCACCGGCATGTGCTGACATGGCATCCAGGAACTAGTGGAGTACCCTGGATGCTGATGCCTGTGAGATCCCCATCATATTCCCAGTTGGCCTTTGGAAGGAACCTGTAGCTAGTATTTGTAGGCCTACACATACTTTGGTATCCACTGGGATGGGTTCCCCTCTGTTATTTCTGTGTGTCAGGCATGGCCAGCACAGCTCAACAATTTGCTGTAAGAGGTCCCTGTCCACCGTATAGTGCTCCACTATCTCCATCTCATGTAGCACCTGGTAGGTTACCCTGGGTCTGTACACTCTTCTCCGTCTCCTCACTGTGGGCTGGTTGACAGCATTCACATCCTCACCACCCTCAGCCTCTTCCACATATTGTTGTATGATAGCTATTGCAGCCCCTATCATTTTGTTGTTTTGTTTGTTAAAAGTTCCCCGCTTGTATACACCGGTGGTGTAAAGTATGGGAAAAAACAGAGGAGGAGGTGTTTGCATAGTTTATAGTAGTGTTCTGGGCTGGGCTGGTTTGCTGCATGTAGTTGGCTGGTTCTGATACATTTCACTTACCAGCTATGCTAGTTCTTCTAGACTACTTTCCTACTGCTGTTATCCCTTCCCATTGCATTCTGGTTTAAGTCTGGGGGCGCATCGCACAAACACAGTGCTCAAATGTGCACAGAGCTGCTATTTCCTGGTTTACTTTGTTTTTTCTTTAAAACGCAATGTGTGGCATGCACATCCGCTTAGGCAATGTAAAGACTTCTAGACAGCCTCAGACACACCCCCTTGCCTAGTTGTACTAAGCTAGGAGCAAACCTCAGCCACTGGGCTCCAATCCACTTACAGTACGCCTGACAGCCCCCCCCCCCCATGATGTCAGCTAACTCCTAAGCTTGCACCAAGCTATTCCTGCTCTTACACTGTTAGGAGCTGACTAGCATGCAGGGGAAATCTGGGATTACCTATCATTTCCCTCATTTGCATAGGATTGCCTGCAAATGCATAGTTACATGTCCCACACTGAGCCTCCCCCCTTACCAACTACTATTCACTGGCCATGTTGTCTTCTGCCTGCCATTGGGTGTAATGGCAGAACAGTGATTTTAGTTAAAATGCTTATTGTAGGTTTATTTTCTCATTTTCCCCCCGATCCCATTTGTGCTCCACTGCCCTACGCTTTAACAGCCGAGATCGGCTAAAATAAATAAAAGTTGATATTTTTTTTTAAAGTGTTTTCCATGCCAATGGCCTTATACTTGGCCATTGGCATGCTTTCTACATGCTATCCACCCTTTATTTGGAGCTGTCATGGCTACATTTTGTAATTTGCAGAAATGTACTCCGTTACTGGCAGAGTACATTTCTACAGATTACACTAGTCCTGCACGGCTGGTTTCCAGCTTCCTGGATCCCACATTCACCTCATTTGCATGGATTTCTCCTCCAAATGGGGTAATTTGTATACAGGGGCTGAGACCATGCAGGACTAGTGCAGGAGTGCTCGTGCACGCTCCTACAGGTTATTCCTGGATCGCACGGCAGACATATTGCCTGCTGGAGCTCCTGCACTAATCCTGCATGCTGTGCAAGGCTTGCAGAATCCAGTGGAGAGTCTTTGCTTGAAGCTGTGAGCTTAGCTAGCTCACATTCTTGAGCTTTCTTGTAATGCATCTAAATATGACATTAATAAAATAATGAGATTGTATAGGAAATGCTTTGAAGTTCTGATACAGTAATGTAACAGCATAGTTTTTGCAGTGCTATTTTTCTAATGATAAGAATTAAAATGCATTTCTAGAAATAAGAAGGATGAGAAGTCCTTTAGCTATTCTACACTCCCAACTGTCCATTAATTCATTCACCTGCAGTAGATAACATTTATTCAGTATTGCAGACTAGTCCCAGCTCCAGATTTAGTATGTTACTGCAAGTAAGTCAGTCTTGCCTTCAACACGAGGACTTGACAGTGATTATTCCATGTTGACTTTTATAAAGTATACAAGTTTTCACTATTTTGCTCAACTCCATAACTTTTAATTTTCTCAGCAATGGATATTTTTCATTGCAAGCAAGTAAATTTAAAATAAGAATCTCGTTGTGCTCTATAGACAACCTAAAAGGTCTCACTTTTCATAGACTTTCATTTCATCTTGTGACTCAAATGATCTACAGCACTTTAAAAATTACATCCTCTACTCAGTATTCTGACAGTTATTTAAAGAAAATTTGACTAAGGCATATAGTTACATTTCCTTTAAGGGCATTATCTTAACTCTACCTATATTCCCCTCTTTACCAAAATGAGTACTCATCCCACAAATCCTTTTTGAAGGGTATGATTCAAATGGATATGTGGAATTGACTGCCTTGTGTATCATTTATGTATATTTTACCAATACTGAGACTTGTAACAACATACTGTGTGTATCATACTATATATTTATTTGTTGTTAATATATCCTTAGGAGGTTTTACATTTATCCCAACATTATCTTTATTCTCTCACATGCCTTTTATATTCTTACAGACCTAAATTGGTTATTTTTTTATATGTGTGAAAAGCATCTTAAATGTGCATATGTTCAGCTGCACATTCTTCATCTTTGATTCTTACATATGTTGAATGCTGTCTGAATTTATCTCTTGAATAATCACATTTAGTATTCTTTATAACTGGAGCACTTGTCTCCTCAAGAGGTGGGTTTGGCATAATGGTTAATGAATTTAGCTCAAAAGAACAAGATACAGAGTCTGATTCTGACTTTGGGTTATTGGCTAGGCTAAAACCCATCAAAGCAGTTAAAGTATTCATCTATGAACTACCTGAAAAAGAGTCAATATTCAGTGCATATATAAGCAAAGCCTGTAAAAAAGTGATATATTTTATTATATACTTGAAGATTTTATCTTACATGGAGTGCATTACACTTCAGTCTGGAGGTAAAACCTAATGCTCTGGAAGAATGAGTTTGCTAGCTGCACAGAAAAATATTTCATTGCACCAGACAAAACAACAGAAATTTATGACACAATTTTTTTCACTTTGTAGAAATTAAATTCACATAACTATTTAATTACATGACTGACTCCAATAGCAGATATTTATATTTATTTATTAATTAGAATTTCCTATACTTTGCTTATGTAATCCAAATATGCAGCTGTGATGAACTTAAAATAACTTGTCTCTATGGTCAGTTCATTATACCAAGATTACAGTGGCAAATGCTTTTCTAGACAGACACAGTGCAAATATGTTACCACATATATGGTGGTGCACATGTGTACTAGGTTACTGAGTTATCCATGTGGAGTTGCATGAACACAAAGATGGAACAGCAGTAGAGTTCACATTATAATGTGGCATTATTTTAAAATGAAATTGAGATATTTATTTTCTAAAATGACAAGGTCCTAAGTAATTTATATTTTCATCCATGCAGCAATACCACCAATCTGGTGACTTGGGATGGAACTTCATGACAAAACAATATCCTCTACCATGACTAAAATGCTGTGATATATTGTTTAATTCTGAATGTGCCAGAATGTGAACTAAGGCTATCCTATTATTTGTAAGTGTTTTGAAAGCATTAGTTCATCGTGATTATTTTTCCAGTAGAATTCTTGTACAACAGATGTGCTTATCTGTCACCAATATATTCACTTCCCTATCTTACCAAATAAAGGAAAGCATTTAAATGGACTCTGAAAA
Organism: Protopterus annectens; assembly: GCF_019279795.1. Taxonomy (NCBI): domain Eukaryota; kingdom Metazoa; phylum Chordata; order Ceratodontiformes; family Protopteridae; genus Protopterus; species Protopterus annectens. The sequence continues at coordinate 474,178,966 of NC_056744.1, forward strand.
TAAGGGAGCATTCAGTACAATTATAGTAAGTGATTTAACTGTCATGCCCTTTATCTCACTTGTTGCTTGAATGTGTAAAGAAATTAAGTTAGACTTACTACCTCTAAGCAAATAATAGCTTTACTTGTATTTTATAACATAGTTGCCTGCTACCAAAATCTTTTTTATATGTATTTCCCTGTTTGTTGCAAGACAGCGGTGTAACCATCACAGCTATTGTTGCTGCTTCAAAACTGTCATTTCTCTGGTTTGGTTCCCATCTAAGGTGAGTCACTTGTGGAGTCTACATGCCTTCTCTGTATTCATTTGAATTTTCGCTGTATACTCATCTTTTTTTCGACATCCCAAATCATGCAGATAGATGAACTGCTTGTCTCTAGGTAAAGGCATGGGGCCCAAGTGAGGGTGTCCATGTGTACTATGATGGACCAGTTTCCCATCTAAGACTGGATCACTGTCCTGTGCCTGCTGCTTTGCATGATAAAGTATGGCTTCCCTGTGACCTAAATAGGCTGAAATGGGTATTAGTAAATGCACAAATTTCACTGTTTCCTAAGTAAATTTATTTAGAATGGTTTAACGTTCTCATAACATAATAACATACATTTACTCAAGAAAGGCAGTTGTTTAAAGAAAAAGTGTTGGCAGAAGTAATGTTTGGCAGCAAAACTGAGATGCACTGTATATTAATGAATCCAATGTCAAACATTCATCAGTAAGAATTATGTTCTCCTGTAGGCAAGTAAATGGACAGACACCCACCCAGAGAAGGAGGAGAGAATGATAGAGTATGTATTAGTGCACAGTGATAAAAAAACTGTGGAATACATTTTTGTACTCATGATATATAGCATCACATTTACTTTTGTCTCTCCTATATTAAAATTGTGTGTAAAGTGCCATAATCCCACTCATCTATAATTGCAGCATGTACACACACACACACACACACACACACACACACACACACACACACACACACGTGTGCATGCACACGCATGCACACACGGACACATACACATGCATGCATGCTGTTGTTCTCATACTACAGATGTTTGGTACAAGAATAAAAAAGCATACCACAAATATCTAAAAGGAAAAAAAAAAGAACCAGACTGTTTGGATACACAATGATTAATTAAACTATATTGTTAATTATCCATTAATTGATGATCTGACTAGTAGTAAGATTTCGAACAACATTATATCAAATGCTGGTATTCCAAGTGAGTGTGATGATTGGTATTGTGAGTGTCAATAAGTTTGACTTTGCACTCTCTCAAGAGTTTGTTAAAGGTTGAGAAATTCCCATTTTTTCAAGGTAAAATGACACCAGAATTGATTTTGCCTATTATAAGGTAGTATAGCAAAGCCTTTTACATTTGCTTGTAGGGCCCATTCCCCACCAATTAAAATGAGTTAAGATTCACTTTGAATTTATTTTTTGCAGACTAAACAATTTGAACTGGTGATCTCTGTATGAGAGATGTACAAATCTCATATGGAATGTAACAAATAAGGGAATGTCAGAATGAAATGATTGACACTAAAAGCAAATCATGTCTATGCCATGTTCTAAGTAGCAAAGGGACTGCACCAGCAAGTCCTCGTGATAAATATCTTGCATTCTAACTGTGATGATTTTTGGAAGGCCTCATTGTATATAGCTATAGGTGTCTTGTCTTATATTAGTCACATTGCTTTCTCTACACCAATATTTAGAAATACTTTGAGAACTTTGTTATAAAAGTTACAGTTTATATAATGATAGGTGTCTTCTCATATTGTAGTCTCTGTATTACCACTTAAAACACTTTAATAACCAAGTAAATTATTGAAATACTTTGCAGAATATTGTAAAAATGAAATTAAATGCTGCTAAGGTGTTGGCTATATAAATCAAGCACATTTATTTCCTCTTGCTACTTATTAAGAATTTCAAAACTCAAAACTGTGAAAGCAGTATGTATAGTTTAAATGATACTACAGTCTACCCTGTAGCAGATGTGGAATTTTAGCATAAAAGGCAGTAGTTTGGATTTCCCCTGGTTTTAAGTATATATATACATTACAAATTTAAAGAAGGAAGCTGACTCATTAATGACCTTCATGAACAGATGGGGAAAGCATATCTAAGAAACATCATTCCTGAGGTGTATTACTCAAATGTTTAAACAGGTTTTTATTATGTTTTAGCTGTTACTGCTTATAAGCTACTCCACCCAAAACCACAGGAAACTTTCAAGGGCAGCACACGTTGTGAAATCTGATTGACACACATGTGTTCTCCTCTTGAGTCACAGTGTAGGACTTCCCATAGCAAATAGGGGCCTTAATAGTCACAGCCAGCAGAGAGGACAAGCAAAGGTCTACAGATAGACATTGTGATTTGACATTGAAAAAATATTGTATCACATTTACTTCTCTTGTAAATTCATTTGTTACTTCCATTCTTGCTCCCAGAAGGCAATTTGTTCAACCTAATCAGTCATCTGGTTCCATTTAATAGTATTTCAGATTTATGTGATACCAGAAAGCACTGTTCCTAGGAATAGGAAATTAAGAAAAAAAGCATTTGCCATTGGAAACAAGCACAGGACTATAGAAGTTCATCAGAAATAAAACACTGCAACAAAGTAACATAGCTTCCATGTGTCTAAAGATTTTGCATCTAGCATTGCTACAGACTAATATAGTTTTCTAATTATAAAAGGGACTTGGGAGTGTGCCATATCTATCTGCATCACTTTCTGTCAGTAATTGTCAGATACTTTGTGGTGACACACATCCAAGACATTATTAATAATGCCCTCTCTTGTATACACTACGGAAGCATTAAGACTTGCATCTACAACTGAGGTAGCAGTGCACCTGCAAATGCTGGTATCTATCTGACGCCATGATTCCTAACCTTATGACTACTCTTGGAATTCCACCACACATTTTGGGGCATATCAGCTTGCCTGAATTTTTTATATACAATGTTTTCATGGCTGAAACTATCTGGACAAGAAAAATAGAATAGCACACTTCCAGAATATTTAAAAATATATAAATGGTGGTGATCTCTCTCTCTCTCTGTTAATGCAGTCTGTATTAGATACTCACTGGATTTCAGAGCAATTTAGGGTGTTTTACTCCCCTTTCTTTTTTATATCTTATGAAGCATAACTAAACATGATGATGCTTTACATACAGATTTACAGATCACATTCTTTCAACTCATTATTTTCCAAAAGATAAACAACGAAAATGGTGAGGCAAAAAAAAAAAAAAACCCATAAAAAACGCTCAAAAAAAATTTAATTGGGGGAACCCCCTGCACCCCCTTAAATTATATATACGAACTGCAGTAGAGAAAAGGGAGAAAAAAATGGAAAGTACACTGCTGTCTTGCATAATGCAACACATTCTGGTGAGACTCATCAGAGTTTTAAATTTTCTAATTAAAACCATTCTTCGGAAAAGCCAGCAATTACCTATAGGTATGCCCATTCGGGTGGTTTTCAAGCCAAGGCCCAAGATGGAGCAGGTTATCTGATTTAAATGATACTTCACATCAGATCTCCTTTAGCTATATGAAGTTCAGCCCAGTGAAACAGAGGACTCTGAGCCTATTGGAGCCAGGCATTTTAAACACAAAAATACATTTTTACTAATAATATTGCAGCCACTTGCACCAGTACAGTATAATGGCATAGTACATGAATGCAGTAACATGGATAAGTCAGTAGACCTGCAAAACAGAAATGAAGAGGATGCAATAGTAATTGCAGCAGACGTCTATCAGGCTAACTTAAAGACTGCATTACCCCACTACCACCAGCATGTAAACATTGCCACAATGGGGTAAATGTACTGGATAAGGTCTACACTAACATCAAAGGTGTATATAAAGCAAAACCTTATCCACATCTAGGGAGCTCTGATGACCTAGCCATCATGCTAGTTCCAGCCTATAAATCCATACTAAAAACCAGTACACCAGCTAGAAAACAAATAAGGATCTGGCCTGAGGGAGCAATCTCAGCTCTGCAAGACTGATTCGACTGTACAGACTGGTAAGTGTTTAGAGAGGCTGTTGTGACAAACAACCATGTTGACTTGGACACATAACACTGAGTCGGTCACAGCTTACATTTCTAAGTGTGTGGAGGATGTAACAAACACCAAACTCATCACCATATGGGTAAATCAAAAACTTTGGCTAACTAGTGAGGTGTGCTCTTGAAAGTAAGAGATGTGGCTTGCAAATCCTAAGATATGGTAGCTTTAAGTGTGGCCAGAGCCAAACTGAACAAAGGTATCAAAGAGGGAAAAGATCCTATAGCAGAAAAATCCAAGGTCACTTCAGGCACCAGAAGGATACCAGGCAACTATGGAAAGGAATTAGCACATAACTCATAGCTAGACAGCATCCTGAATTGCTTATTAGTGATGCCACCATAGTGGTTTATGCAGCTCTTTTATGCTTACAATACATCTGCTCTCTCCACTCACCTTCCTTTCAGTACTGGGTACATTGATCATCTCAACTTTCATTAGGATAACATTCTGCTAGTATGTGCTTGATAAACTGAGTGACATCTAGTCTAGCTTTGTTTATCTGAAATACATCCATTTATCTCAGCCAGAATTCAGTACAGTATTTACTTTTATGAAGAAAGCTGCATTTATATATTCATATGCTAACTAGCAAAGTTAACTAGATATACGGCAAACCAGAAGAACAAAACACCCATTCACAAATGAAACAGTCCTCAGGTTGAAGCAAGCAGCAGCAGCACAATCTGAAATAACACAAGTAATATTAATCTTCTGCAAAAATCCTCACGATAAAAAGGAAGATGAAATAGAACAATTCATTATTTTCACACAGGCAAGCTCTTTCGTTCCCTAGTGGAAACTTCATCAGATCTGATTGTGTTATTTTGGATTGTGCAACTGCTTGCTTCAACCTGAGGACTGTTCCATTTGTGAACAGGTGTTTTGTTCTTCTGGTTTGTCTTTAGTGTCTACAGTTTTATATTTCAGATATATGGCAAACAAAGAATGTAATTACTGACGATGTATACCTGACTGTAGTGCTAAGTCTTCAAAAATAACAAAAATCAGTGTCTGTGCAATTCAACTTCAAACAGAAATTATACAATGATCCCCAATTAATATTCCAAAATGAGCACGCTGATTGGTCAGCGTACACGTTGTAAATCAGACTTATACTAATAGAAAAAGGTCTGGTCGCCTGGACTTTTTCCAATAGTATAAGTCTTTTTTTACAGCAATGGAAAACGCAAGATCTCCGTTGATTTTTAGACAATGTCTCGCTATGTTAAAGGAGTTTAACATAGTGAGACAGCTTTAAAAAAAGTAACTGAGCTCTTCCTTTCTCCACAGCTTTTTTAAAAGCTGTCTCAATATGTTAAATGGGTTTAACATAGTGAGACAGCTTTAAGAAAAGCAACGGAGATTCTCCATTGCTTTTTTTAAAGCTGTCTCGCTATGTTAAACTCCTTTAACATAGCGAGACACTTTGTAAAAAGCAACGGAGATCTTGCTTTCTCTGTTGCTTCCACCCAGAGGTCTGATGTACTGCATAAGCATACGCATGCGCAGTACATCAGAACTGCCGCAGAATACCAGACAGCTGCAGAAGGGCAGCAAGGAGGCATTATACAATGCCATTATTTAAGAAAAGTAAGTATTATTTTCTTAAATAATGTCATTGTATAATAGCAATAACCCACTTCTGGGTGTGGGTAATGCTGGATTTACCCACGGTTGTCTTTGTTTGGCAACTCGGGCTTCACCTTCGTGACCATACCACACCAACCGTGGGTAAATCCAGCATTACCCACACCCAGGTGTGGGTTATTGCTTAAATAATACACAGAATACTCATTCCAAGCTGACTCAAGAATTCTGCCTGTTCAATACAAAGACATTCCAACTAAAGAAAATCAATGACTCTCACAGTCCCCATCCAGAATGAGAACCCCCCCCCCCCTTGCCTCCCATACAGTTGTAATCATCTCAATGGTTGATACTTCTTGGAGAAAAATGCAGTTGCCCTGAAATTAGTAACTAATCATATTGACCTTCAAATTTTAAACTATTTTCCTTTAGAAATGCACAATAACTTCAACATTTCAGTGGTTAGTTCTAATAATCCCTACAACTGCCTGTTTTCAAAGATGCGAGGGAACTGTCTGTTTAAGTAACTTGCTCATAATGTCAAAGATTGGAAACAAAATTAAAGAGATCAAACTTTGAACTGCAGGCTGAATGTTGTTAGAATGTTATCATTATGTTGGCCCTTGTTGATAAAACCTTTCTACTCCCATTTGAGTCAAACATGTCTGTGTCATACTGACCTATAAACTGTAGTTGCGGTTTTAAGTAGCAGAATTAACTCTTCTTCGCGGTACAGCATACGATTCATAGCCATCCCCAAATACTTCTCCCTGGCTCTACTTTATGCCTGGTGTAAATGAAGATATAAGTGTACTCCATATCTGTTAAGTTAAGGTGAAAAGTCTTTCAGTTTCTCATTTAATATTTGCATGTATTTTTCTCTCCATGTAATAAATACACACAGTACATCCAAGTGCATTTCATTCCACTGTATGCCTCACAACTGCCCAAATTTTCAGATTGCCTAGATCTCTGCTGGGTCTATATTTTTTTGTCAAATGTCAATTCATTGAATAGCCATTCATCAAACACCTCTTTAGTGAAGCCACTCTTCATCAAATGGTGAATTTTAACTAGGGCTAACCAGCGGTTGGCCACCATCTAGAGTTTGCCCCTTTCCCTATTGTAGTGCGCTCTCAGAGTTAGTATATTTAATTTGGGGGTGGAAGGTGTGAGATGTGTAGCACCCCACCTTGGCAGGTTTAAAATTTTATTTCTTTTTGCAGTTGCTCAGTTGGCCAACCACTTCTTTGCCCTACTTAAAATTTGCCATTCGATGAACAGTGGCTTTGCTAAATAGGTGTTTTATGAATGGCCATTCACAGAATAGCCATTCGATAAAGTGATATAGACTTATTATGCTGTGTATTTTTAGTCTGCTCATCATAAAATTTGTGTTTTTCTGGCAAATTATTGGAGATTAGTATCACTAAAGGATGTCAGATGTTTGAATTTCAGGCTTCATATCCTTCAGAAAATGTATGTTGATGCAAAGCCTGTTATTCTAGCACCTTTAGTTTATAAGAGCAGTAATTAAAATATGTTCCCGATTTTGGACTTTTGTCTCCCCATTATTTTGCCTTTGTCTAAGAGGCTGAGAGGTATGTGTCCCCCATTATGTTATATTCCCAAACTAATGTTTCTGATTACTCTAGCACTGACACTGCAGAAACCTCCACATTGAAAAAGGGCATGGACGGATTCTTTTAAAGTGTGTCTAATGGGACTTTGATCTACATAACTCCTCTTATACTGTGTCGACTATGTTGTGGAGAGTTTCTAGGGTACACAGTTCATCTCTGTTACTGTATAACAAGAAATAAAGCACTAAAGAGATTGAGCTTTTTTGTGTTTTAGCTCCAGGAACACGGATGAGACTTTCTAACTGTCTGCTTGGTTTGTTCAGCTTGTTGTGTAAGGCAGTATGTTACAATAAGGGACAGTTCACAAACTTTCCTAGTGCCATGCAATATCCAACTTTTAATTACTATTGAGCTGGGCCAGATTTTTTTCAGTGAACCATTCCATACACGTATCACTTCAAAGAGGAAAACATTTTGGAAATTATATTGTAATATGGTTTCTGGTAACAACAGCTATAGAACAGAGGGGGAACATTTAAAGCTATGTGTCAGTCAGACAAAACATTTTTAAGAATTCCCTTAATGGAAATTTAAAGTTAATTTACAGAAAGCAGGCCCCTAGGAAATGGTATATTTCTGCATACTGTGCAAGAATTTATTTCAAAAACTTTGTCAAAACCTCCACTGCAATAAATGACATTGCACTTAGACTGACAGCCTGCAGCTTCAGACTTGCAAAATCTGCAAGATACAAACAACAATGCGGACTTTCATATCCTTACATTTGAAATTACATGAAGAATACTAAAAGATTTTGCAGCCTAGTACTTATACTACAGCATTCCTTCCTTCCTTCAGCATAACCAATGCAGCAAGATACAAATGGAACAGTGTCTGTGCATGAGTATTATGAAAAAAAATGTTGATTTCTTTAAAAAAATAATTAAATTCTTTTTTTAATTCCTTAAAAATGGTTCAGGTCAAGTCATTGAAGGCAGAGCATAAAACATTTCATTATTACTGTTTTGGGGAACAACTAATGGGATCAGTGCACTGCAGTTTGAGAAGAGGCATGAGATGCTTGGTTTAATAGCTCAGTCATTCCTTTTCAGATTTACTTGGCAATGTAGACTGATGCCCTGGGCAGTCACTAACTTCTTGGTCATTTTTGTAATCATCAGCCACTATCTGGATGGACAAAGTTGTCACTGGGTCAATTGGCACAATGGGCATTCCCCCATCAGGTGTCCCCTCAACCAAAGTTAACATTTTAAATCAGTTAAGCAGCCACAGTGTTAACCGTAGTTGCGTAAATGATTATCCACACTAGCACTTTCATCACCAACCTGCAGGGAATGATCGGCACCTTTTCTACAGTGCTGATTATAGTCCAAAGTAGCCTGCACCCCAAACAGCTGTCTCCCTTGCCTCACCCTAGCTATGGTTTTGAGAATGGAAATCAGAATGATCTTGTAGCTCATAAATGTCTTTTATGTTCATCCAGAAACCGCTGCCATCTGTAAATGTACAATTCTTTGCAAGCCATTTCAATTAATGGCATGTAGAAAGAGTTTCAAAGCACTGGCAGTCAGACTCCTTTATTTTACTGATATTTATTTAGACATTTTATGCAATGCATACATTCTGATTTAAATTCCTTAAAGTAAAATACTCTTGTGTTTTTCACACACAGCCATAAAATTTGTCTGTCCTGTGGTAATACTTTCTGTGATAGATCATACAAGTAAGATGAAAGAAATAAACCTAATAGTTACTCACATATTACTACATTTTTCTGCCATGAAGCAATGTATTATGTGCAATGATCACACAGGTACGCGAACAAAGGTTTAACAAAACAGTTAAAACACAGGTAAAGTACCAGTGATGTAAAGTCATATGTCATGCATGAAAGCTACCCTCTGATCCCTTGTGAAACAAGATAAGAAATTTGTAAAATCTCCTTAATAGTTATTTAATGTGTATGCAGGTAGAATTACTTGTGTCAATACTAAATTCATTATCTTTATTTATTTATTATTTATAGACCAATACCTGGCTCAGTTGCATAAGAAGAATAAATTAATACAATTATCTATCATTGATGTAGGCCGTAAGGCTATACAAATGATTACATATTGAATTGATTACTGAAGGTCTGTTTATGCAGTATTTTAAGCTATAAGAGGTAACATTTCAACAATTTTTGTACTTTTGTTGATTTTCTACATGTTAGGATCTGAATGAAAAATGTGATTATATAGCATCCATTGCATTACATTTTCATTTCTTTTTTACAGGGACAGAGGCAGCAGCTTTAATTTAATGCCATTAACACTTCGATTATGTTTCCTTTGTTCCATTTTAATTGATCCTTTGAAGACAAATCTGTGGATTCATCATTCTGAATGTCAAGCTTAAAGCCTCTTATTTTCTAGAAACTTGACTGGCATAACCCGTTTTGTGTATATATATATATATATATATATATATATATATATATATATATATATATATATATATATATATTATCTCCCATAAACTGTTTTACTGATTAACTGAAGATACAGGCAAAGATGTGATTATTTAAAGGGAAGTGTAGCTTGTTCCATATGCTAGGTGAACATTGTGTCATAAGGCAGTCCTTTCTTCCGTTTCCTCACATTTGCTTTTAGTAGTAGTCACCTGACGTTGTGGAGGATATTAAGAATCAGATAGTACTGTAGCATAGCATAGAACTAATTAACAAGACCCGGTTTTTGAAATTGTTTCTTAATATCACATAATGGGTCTACGTTTGTCTCTGAACTAAATATGTTTGCAAAAATAATTTATTTCAGATACATGTGCAGCCCCATTATGTAAAACTAAAAAAGTATTACACACATTACCTCATGTTATTTATTTCTACACTATAGTGATAGTTGATTCTGAATCCATACCTACCCCCTGTTGACCATGTGGGCTGCTGGTTCTACGCTATTTTCTTAAAATGGACTAAGACCAACAGTGCTTTGAAGACCAGACAGAGATCACCCATCAGGAGTGTATGTAACACTGAATGCATGAGATTCCCTTATCCTACCTGTATAGGTTAAAATTGTAGCTCCATTATTTTCCTTGTGAGAAACTTTTGAATTTTCTCTGGCTATATCAGATGTTTCACTAGGGACACAAAATAGATGGTTTATGCTCTCTGATTAGCAGAATCAATGTTTTTATAAAGTGGTAGTTATTTCTTAGAATAATCCTGGTGTTTCATTTAGATTATCTAAAATTTTTGAGGCCTGTAGATAAAAGCTAAGATTTTCATCGGTTAACCATATACTAGATCCTTTGCAAATGTGTCCATTTTAAGCACTGCATGATCAAAATTCACATTATGTTTCCTAAATGTAGGATGTTACATTTCTTTATATTGAAGTGTATTGCTGCACTTTCCTTAGCAATTGTAAATAGAAAATCCTTAGGTATAGAGGTAATCCCTTTACCAAATACAGTGCTGAATTATGCCAGTTTTAATGCAGTGTGTTATTTTTGCATTTAATTTCCTTGAAAAGTATAGCCCCTTGAAAATTCTCTTGAAGTCAAAATCTCTTGCCAAAAATTGACCATATAATGCCTCACTTCCCTAAATTGTGTGTAAGCTATTATATTGCCGTGCTAACTACAGCATCAGGGAATGTTATATCATAGTTAGAAAACTTGGCAGCCATATCACTCAGCTGTGTACTCTACATTGAAAATTAACATATATGATGATTTATTTGCAAAACCAGAATGTAAGTAAATAGCTGCTGTTCAAAATAGCTGCTGTTCAAAAGGGGTAGTACTACTTGAAAAAACATAGTGCAGAATGAAAGCACTTTTAAATTTGATAGCTTTAATAAATAAAGCCTTTATACGTGTTTCCTGATGGTTTGTGCTCATTTGTCTGAGAATTTTTGTATTCTGACCAAGATTTATTTGTAGGCATAATGCTGTAGTCCATTTCTCTTCTAAAAGAATACATTAGCGTTGATTACCCAGAATGCTTGCATGTGTATGTAAATCATTGTCAGTGCTTAATATGACACCATTTCTTAGCATAAGCTGTACAGAAAAACAGAGTTGACAGTAAAACTAAAACATCAAAAAATAATCACAATTTTCCTTCACACCACTTGAACATTAGCATAGCCAGAAATGTACGTGAAAGATGCATAAGAAGTACAACAACAAACTTCAAACTTAAACTTTAAACCTGAGACTGGTGACAGACTACTGCATGTACCTAATCTCCCTACTGCTATTTCTGAAGCATTGGTATGTCTGAAGTGGGTGTAACAGTGCTAATCACTTTTGATTTATCAGTATATTTTGTCACCATTGGTCATCACCCACTTTTACCTCAGCATAGTAAATAGCAACATGTTCACCATTTAGCCCTGCATTACTTTGGTATTCATGTGCACTGTGTCTGACAGTTTTTTCCTCACTCTAACTCCCTACTTTCTATGAAGTAACCATTATTTGATCCAGTTAATAATAAGGGAGTTGACTTTTAATGTTTTATCTATTTATATCTATTTATAGATTTATAGATCTGTTTATATCTGTACCTATATCTGCATCTATATATCTATCTATACACACACATACACACACACATATATATATATATATATATATATATATATATATAAATATATATATATATAAATATATATATATATATATATATATATATATATATAAATATATATATATATATATATATATATGCACAGATATAGATATATATGTGTGTTTATATATGTATATATATTTATACACACATACATAAATATTTGTGCCCTGATTTATATGATCAACTAAGCAGCTGATAAATAGATGTGCAAGATCACACAATTCCTGGGTTTGAGGCGTATACCTTTACAATGAGCTTATGCAATTTCAGCGTTAGTATATAATTAGCAGGGAGTATAAAAGATGCAGCCCCAAAGCCCCCTACAAAAACAATGCTTTTTATCTGTTTTTAAGTTGTATATTTTGCATGCACCAAGGCTATTTGGCTATTTCTTGGAGCATACACAGTGGAGTTGGCATTTTCAATGTTTTGTCAGTTGATAGGTCTGTTGATTATAAGTAGTACATACACACACACACACACATATATATATATATATATATATATATATATAGATATAGATATATAAATATGTGTGTGTGTGTGTGTGTGTGTGTGTGTGTGTGTGTGTGTGTGTGTAGATGTATATATATATATCTATATATATATATATATATATATACATATATATATATATATATATATATATATATATATATATATATATATATATATATATATATATATGTATATATATATATAGAGAGAGAGAGAGGTCCACTTTTAAATTTCGAAATTCTAAAACCTTGAACCTCTAAATCCTGGATCCCAGAAGTTCAAAGTTTTGGAATCTCAAAATAAAAAAAAAAAATCTAAAACAATAAAACTTCACAAATCATGTTGCCCCCCTCCCCTCATACCCCCCGGTATTTAAATATTACCAACCCCGAGATTGCACTACAGTGAAGAGAATGGTAAAGTTCCCATTCTGCACTGTACAGTGATCTCTATTGACAAGTTTCGAGATTCCAAAACTTCAAAATTCTGGGCTTCAGGATTTAGAATTTCAAAATTTAAAAGTGGACCCATATATAGTGTGCTAAAAAAGATAAAAATGTGGGGAAATGGCTGTTGCTGAGATTGTAGCACAGTGGGGATAAGGGAATATTCCCTTTTCCCCACTGTAGTACAATCTCGGAGTGAGAATATAAAAGTAGGGGTGGGGGGTGCAGGGAACAAGATGAGTACTGTGTTGTTTTTTTTTTTTATTTTGTTGTTTTATAATTTTTTTTTGCTCACTTTAACGAAAGTGCTTTTTTGGTGAAAAGCATTTTCGCTAAAGTGTGTTCGGTCGTTTACGTTTCGTGGAAATGTGATTTTGTGCAGTAGTCCTAGATATATATATATATATATATATATATATATATATATATATATATATATATATATATATATATATATATATATATATATATATATATATATATTTACATCTATCTATCTGCTTACATTGTAGATCTGGCAGACCTTGAATTGTGTCAAGTTTGAAAGCAGGACCTTCCTTTCACAAACCCACAACAATCTTGATTTTGGAGCAAGAGGTCTTCTGTAACAGATACAAGATCACCTTTTCCATTAGTCTGCAGAGTATGCATATTGAACAGATAGGTTAGTAATTATCTTTGAAATAACTCCTTCCAGACAAAGAATCACCACTGCTTGTCATCACATTTTTGGTGCATATATATTTTTCTGTAATCTGTTAAAATAAGATTATTCCTGTTTTAATATTGGGATGTTTATAAGCATTATTGGTTCCAAAGTAGAAGTGCTATTGATTTTATTCAAAAACTGTTGCGTCTCCATCCTTTTTTCTCATATTTCAATTCAGAACGGTCACACTGCTTTCCTAAACATCAGTTTTTTCAAGATTCAGAAGGATTCTTATTTGCAAATAATTTACAATGAATGCAGTTTTTAGCAAAATAGAGAGAAGCATAAAATGTAAATGAAATGCAGACTTTAAAACAATAATGGGAAACAACAGCTAAGGATGGATACAGCACAGAATATACAAGGAGACTCTCAGAGCTAGCCCAAAATTGTCCAAAGCTCAAGCATATTTTTTCTTTAGCACAAGCAATAACAATTTCATAGGTGGGGAAGATATCCATCAATTTTCCACAGAGGCAAGACATATCTCACACTACAGCAGCCCTTTTTTTTTTTCGAAGTTCCTTCATAGAATATCAGTACCAGTCTTCCAAACATGACTTTTCACACTTGTTGCTGGTTTTGCCATCATGTGGCTTCCTAATTTCTACCTGTAAAAACCTGTACATGTTTTCAACAGCATACAATTTAGTGTATCAGATAAGGTCATTTTAGGGGTGTCTTACCTTCCCCACTTCTATTTCAAAACTGTCAAAGCAGGGGTTGTTTTACAGTTGCTTTAAACTTTCTTTCAAGATCATTCAAAGAATGTACTGAATTTATCTTTATATGATAAGCAACTATTCTGTTTTCTTTTATAAGTTTATGATATTTCTGATTTCTGTCCTATTTTTCTGATGTGACTGAAAAGGTTGCATTGGTGTTTTTGACTTTGCTAACTAGATTTATTTTGTATTGTGCATTTGACATCTTGATAGTCCATCTTGGTGCATTTTGTGGACATTTACACTGGGTTTATTATTTGCTGCTAGTTATAGTCCCACTCCTTCGGAGAAGGGTCAATGATGCATGTATGCAGACCTGAGGCAGGTGTTGCACTTACCAGGCTTTCATTTGGTGGTAGCTTTCAATATGGCTGTGTAGTAGCATGCAGTTGCATGAGGAAGGCATTGTGGGCCTCTACAATGATATGTATGGCATATATACCTACAAACAGAGTGGAGTTAGGCCATCACAAAAAACACCATTATTACCAGGATGCTAACAAGGGCATAAAGCATCCTTATGATTGTCTGAATAGTGGCCCTTTCTGGACAGTTCTCATTCCAGTCTTGGGTAAAATTCTTGGATAAGAGAATGAATGAGCCATGTCTGATTAGGGGAGATTTTTTGGTTGATAGACATAGGGGCAAAAAAAATCATAGAAAAAATGCATTATGTAGCTTTGTAGACTGCATACACTACTGGAATGATGGAAAATTATAAAGACATTATGTACAAGTGATAAAATGAGAAAAGAAAATTTAAATAAGCATTACTCACCCCAGATCTTTGACATTAACCATATAGTAAGGTCATAGAAAAGGGATACAATTTCCTGCATGGTATGGTAAAGAATAAACTTAGACCGAGTCATCCAAATAAACCAGGCTACTATCGGTATGTCTGTTAACAAGATCTTCGTGCTGGAATGAGGCACTTTGCGTTACCCATATAAATGCATTTCTGGTGTAACACAGTTATCCATACAAATGGATTCCTGGAATAACAGAGTTATCCATACAAATGCATTCCTGGGGTAACACAGTTATCCATACAAATGTATTACTGGGGTAACACTCAGTTGCCAGCAATTGTTTCCTCTTTCCACAGTAAGACATGCTACATACTCATTCAGAGAGTAAGGATTAGAACACATGAGATTTTTAACATGAAGTTTGCACAGAGACAGCCACCAGGCAACATCATTTAGTTGTGGCACAGTTTTAACCTTTAAAACAGCCTTTGAATAGTGGCTATAACACTGGATGATGGCTCATCCCATGGATCAAATAATGAGACTGTAAAAAGAGACATACTACTGACATCTAATGACTCCTAGACATGGTGAAGCTAAGCTTCCTAGCTAATATTTACCTGTTACAATTGTAAAACTAGGAATCAACACCAGGCAGCTTTCTTTCGTATACATACAGCGCTTCTCAGTAAACAGCCTATTTGTACAAATATTTAGCCTGTAATTAATGTGTACAATATACCTGAAGAATATAAAATAAAGGTAAAAATGTTAAAAAGTATGAGATGAAGAAGAAGTCTAATTGTACATTACTCCTCATCTAAGGTGATTCATGGGAGTCCAACCCAAAAAGAAAAGAAAAACAGATCCAAAAGAGGAGGCATCCAAAGACTGAAGTGAAGTATAGGATCTCATAAAGCATTAGAATTGGTACATTGTTACTGTATTCAATAGATAATCCTTTACCAAAAATATAACTGTAAATGGTTTCCAAGACAGGATGCTAGCTGTGTTTTTTGGTAATTGTCTTTCTAAACCTATATAATGAGATATGTATCGAAGAGGGTGTAACAAAATGGTACCTACCTAGAGACACTGCATCACCAAAACCTGTGTATTCGTTTAGACTTGTCAGCCGAACAACAATCTGCAGTACAGACTACAAATTTAAAAGCCTCTTTGTATTCATAGTCAATCTTTGATGGCAAGAACAGTGTCATCTACATACATAATAAAAAGATGAATGACTATACCATTACCAAAATGTTAGAAGGTGCCAGATCACATTTTGAAAAGTAGATTACATCAGAGAAAATGAAGGTACAGAGAGAACAGCCCTACCTTTGGCTGGCTGATCCATCCATTAATCAAAATCAGGAGGGTAGTGGCACCATAAACAGACTTACACAGTGTCGGAAATTGTTTTCCAAAGCCATATGGAATAAACTGCATCCACAGTGTTTCATATGAAACAGTATCAAATCTGTTCAAGATGACTGCAACCAATGTCTGACTGCCGAGTTTCCCTGATAAAATGGAATTCATCAATTCATGAATCGGCGCAAATCCACAGTGTTGCAAGGTAGTACACAATAAACTTACTGCTACCGCAACATGATAATAAGAATTCTTGAGTCAGTGGAGCCAGTAACATAGCACTTATTTAAGACATGCAGAAAGACTAGCCTCTCTTCATCTAAAAAGGAAGAATAAAATGTGTGACCTATGCCATACAAACCAAGAGCACTATATTTTTTGAACAATCTAAAAGCTAGGAGCAGACCTAGTAAAATTCTTGTTTAGAAGAGTAGCTTCTGGGCTTGTCAAGGTCTTAATAGGCCACACTGTAACTTCACGTCAACTGTCACCAAAAATGGACATGGGTATTTGCCTTTGCTAAGTGAGTTGATGACCTGACCTATTCTGACCTACTCCAGGTAAACATTTTAAAAGTGGGCAAGGTCTATGCATAGTGTGTGTCCACCATTAGGCCTAGCAACCTTAAGTTAATAAGTTACTGGTCAACTGATGTGTATTTGCTCAGCCTGGGTTACCAAGTACATCTTTCTTGGGCAAAAGCTAGACATAAAACCAATCAACCTGCCAAAAATCAACTTAAGAATTACTACCCTGAATATAGGTTGACTGGCAAGATGCACTTTGGAAGTAAATGGCATGATGCTGAGGACTGGATACCCCATGCTTCCAGGGGACAAGGGGGAAGGGCAGTAAAGCAAAGTCACTTGACTTGGGATCCAGAGCTTACTACTCAGGGGCATGACAGACTAGTAACAGTGAGGGAATTGTGGTCAGAGTGTTTTCTTAAGACAGTGAGGGATGTCATCAGAAATGGAGAACAGACTCATGGCTATCAGACTGCAGACTAATGATAGGACAGCATTCATAATCTTAACCTGTCACAGCAGAGTTGTGATGGTAAGGAAAAGAGTGCAGTAAGGCAGCAGTTGCAGGACCTACTAAATAAAGTGGTATAAAATGAGTTGGTGCCAATAATGAGGGATCTGAATGCTCATATCAGGACAGAAAGAGCACAATATGAAGACTGCATGAATCCACATGGGGAGGCAACAGGAATAATGAAAGAAAGACAATTCCAGACATCATTCTGACAAATTATCTATTTGTATATAGATGTCGTAAGAACTATCTATGTAATACATCTTTGTAAAAATGTGTTTTGTCATGAGTATCTTAAATTTATCTGCTGGAAATTTTATCCTCAGGCCTCCTCTGAAAATTGGCTTTGTCCATTTGGACTTTCCCAGTCAACAAAGACAAATAAATAAATATCATGATGTTGGCTAACACATGGTTTACCAAAAGAGACTGTCACAAAATCACATATAACAGTGGTTAACATGTAACTCAGGTAGACTTTCTCCAAGTGAGGAAAGGGCAATGAGTAAAATAAAACACTGCAAAGTCATCTTTAGTGAAACTGTCAGCCCCTAGCATAAACCACTGGTGGCCACAATCAACTGCTAGCAGTAGCCAAAGAAAGCTCTGAGATCAACAAGGACTAGGCTGAATACCTGAAAGTTCACTGGAGAAAAAGCAAAGGAGTTTAAGGAAATACTCATGCTAATAGCACCTCAGAAGGATAATGTAATAGGTGGAGTCAGGGTTCCAAACAACATGTGTGAAGGCTAGAGAACCAATGCAGATCATTTTCAGGTATGAAAAGAAGGCACATAAAGAAACATGGCGAGCGAATGCAGAAGGAAGGCATGCAGGAAGAGCTAGGAGATGGAAAAGATTGTCAAGGCTAAGAAAGAATACTAGTCGGCTAACAAAGAGTGCAGTCACAATGGCAAAGAATAAGGCATCAGAGGAACTCTACCACCTTCTGGAAAGTGATTTTCAGCAAGTGGCACATAGACAAACTCTATCAGGTTGCAAGGCAAAACTCCCTGGCTGAGTGTGTAATTGTTCGTCATTTGCCCAGCGCTTTACAGTGATAGCCAAAATGCAAATAAACAGATAAAAGACAGAAAGATGAAGAAGAAAGTCATCATCATTCATAAGGGATGCTAGCGATTTGCTCACCAGTCTCAAGGATGTCAAAGGCAAATCGAAGGAACACTTACAGCAGCTTCTAAATAAAGAAAAAAAAAACACAAAAACAGTACTGCCCCAAATACATCGAAGAAGACCGACCTCGAAAATTGAAGAAGACCAGAATTGAATTGCAGAGAGAAAGACCCAGGACGAAGAAGCAGACAGAGAGATCGAAAGGGCGAGAAGGGACAGGAAAGGCTCGCCGACATCACGACGCCATCAGGACGTTATGATGATAGGAAGTGGTGAGTAGTGTGTGTATGGATGGTCTGTGGGAGGTGGGTGTGTGTGAGTTAGGAAGTGGGTTAGATAGGGTGATAGGGGTGGGTTAGGGTTAGGGGGTTAGGAGGTTAGGGGGGGTGGAGTTAAGTAGGTAGTAGAGTTAGGTGGGTTAAGGGTTAGGTTTGAGAGTTAGTTAGGGTTGGCGGGTTAAGGTTACAGGTTAGAGGGGGTTTAGAGAAGGGTAGGTAAGTGAGTTAGGTTTAAAGCCGAGTTTAGGGAAGGGTTACGGACCTATGGTTAGGTAAGGTTTTGTTGTGGTTTTGTTGTTGTGTTGTGTGGGTTTTGTGGAATGGGGATGTGTTTTGTTTTTTTTTTTGTTGGTGTGTGGTGTGCAGTGTATAGGTGTTCGTGTGGTGTACCGTCGGGTTATTGTTTTGTCGGTTATGTGTGGTTTCGTGTTTGACTGACGAATAGAATATGTGGTGTCGGTGATGTGGTTGTCGGTGTTGTGTGGTTTCGACTATGTCAGGTAGAACCAATACATCATATAATATAAAAAAAAGAAGAACCCACCTTAGAAAGGTAAAAGAAATTAGAGAAAGTAGCATGCTCACCTGAATTCATAGTGGATATGATCTAGATTTTGGGTGAGTTAGGAGAGAAATCTCTCTTGAGGGTACTCATTGTTGTATGGAGAGAAAGGAGTACCATAAATGACTGCAGAATAGGCATTCTAGTGCCAGTGTACAAGAACAAAGGAAGCGTTTACAACTCTAGACATTACAGAGGCATCAAACTCTTCTTACACTATATGAAATTGCTGGAGGGGTTGCTTGATAAATGAATATGCAGAGCAGTAGAAAGTAAGATTGGAGATGAGCAGCTTGGATTTAGATCAGGATACAGCACGACTGACTTGATGTTTGCAATGAGACAAATAGTGGAGAAGAAGTCGAAGTTGAGAGAGCAGTCTGACTGGGCACTCCAAGACTTTGAGAAAGAAGATGATAAGGTCACAAGAAAGCTGATATGGGCAGTCATCCAATGGTTTAAAGTCTTATTGTCTCAGAAACATTGGTAGAATTAGATCAGGCTATGTACATAGACCCAATGACACAAGTACGAACAGCATTTTGAGTTACACAGGAGTTCCCAATGGGAGTAATTATGCATCCTTAAGCTCTGAGTCTACTGCTGTTTATACTGGCAATAGACTACATTATGAAACTGGCCAGAAGGAACAGATCAACAAAGCTGCTGTACTCAGATGATGTGACACTACAAGCAGACTCTGAACAGGGACTTCAGCAAATGATAGCAGACTGGAATGCTAAACTGAAGGCACATATGATGAAGCTGAGAATAGAAAAAACATTTGTCATGACAGAAAATGAAGGAAATCAGAAGAAGCTGAAAATTGAGATAAAAAGGAATATAATGGAGCAGTTTAACATCTTCAAGTGCCTGGGTGGAGAGACTGAGGAAAAGAGAAGCCTGAGTGAGATGGCAAAAGGTAGAATCAGAGGTGTTGCAATTAAATGGGGCAGTGGATCAGGGGTTGTGTGTGACAGAAGAATATCAAAGAAGCTGAAGAGTTAGGTGTACAAAACAGTGACGCAGCCAGTACTTCCATAGGACACAGAAACATAACTAATGAACGCAAACAGTTCAGGAAGCTAGAGGTGATGGAGATGAAGTGACTGTGAAGAATGGTAGTATGGGACAGATGATGAAATGATGAAGTCAGAGCAGAAGCCAAAGCGGCTCTGCTGGCAGAAAAGTCAAGGAGAACAGATTACAAAGGTTCAGTTACATCTGCAAGAAAGCAGAAGATGGTTTGGTGAAGACAATTTGTGAGACTCCGGAATAATAGAAGAATGTCTACTTAAGAGATGTATGGATTGCATGAGAAAAGACCTGTGACTGTAAGGCATGACTGTCAACGAAGGCAGGAGAGTGGCACTGAACTGAGAGAGATGGCAACAGTTGACATGACAAAACCTCATGTAGAAATAAATGGCAAAACAGGGTTGATCATGGTAATTATGGTGATGATGATGATGTAATTGAAGGAGGCAAGGAAATATCAGTATTATCCATACTGGAAACAAGTTGAAAGACTGCATGCTCATTTTCTTATTGGGTGTAACAAGGGCACCATCCACATTTTGTAATAAAAAAAGTACATAGAATCCTGTTTCAGTACATTATAAAGAATGAGGTTATCACTTCTTTTTCTCTTGCACTATAAACCTCTCATGACATAAAAGGTCACTCGGCTTATCTTGGTTGATCTTGGTAAAAGGGTTTGCTTAACAAGGGGGTGTCTAAATCAGAGATAATAGAAGATATGCTAAACTAGCCCCAAAATAAAAAAAAATGTTTCTGTTATCACAGGAGTATAAAGACTCAGTTGCTGAACAAACCCAATTAAACCTGTTCTTATAAGCAAGCTGCCATGATTACCAGGAGTTGCAAAAAGAATGGATGTGTTTGTGCTGTTTCTATAACCTCTGACCTTGAAATAAATCTGAAGTGAGCAACAAGCTTTTTAACCTTGTCAGACCTGTACCTTTCTTAATCATTCCTAGCTGCCACTAAGAATATTGTATGTTAAATTGTAGTCATGAACGAAGACATTGACATCTCCCATCAACACTTAACACAGAAATTTCCAAAAAAACAAAATAATCTAATTCCATAGAAACTCTACCCTGCCTAAAGGTAAAGACCAGGACTGGCCAATGTGTGAACTATTTATTCAACATAAAAAATTATTATTTCATATTTTCATATCCCATGTACCTGTGAAATGCTTGGAGTGCATGCTAAAATCCTCAACCAATATTATTGGCTTTTGAAGAATAACACAGGGCACAAGTTTACAAAACAGTGATGTCTTCTGATCTGCCACAATGTGGACATACAGACAAGTCAAAAGACACCTGCAACAACTGCATGTTGAGAAAAGGTAACTCCCATACCAATACCCATCTTGTAAATGGAGTGTATTCCTTCAGAGTATCACAACTGTGCCAGAATATGTATCTCATCCAAAGATCAGACTACATGTCTAACCTGGATTGTGTCATTGGGTGCTGCCCCTTTATAAGAGGTATACCTGACATCTTAAAAGCTGGAAAATATTACTACTCAGATGTCAATACCAATACGCTATAACAAATGTTTTGGACTGGATTAATACTTATACTATCTAATTAAATATCTGATACTATTTAGATTGCTAGCTGTCTTCTAAATTAACCTTTCACAGGGGAGCATTCTGTACAAAAGGAGAGTTTCTTTTGTGTATCACTCTATTTCTGAAACTGGTCCAAAGAGGCTGCAGCTTTAGTATAATAAGGCAGTTTGGAAACAGATGTTGATGCAGTGTTGACAGCATAAGACTTTTGATACTGATGAGGCACAGAATCTGCAAAAATGTTCACCTCTTTGTCAGGTATCTTAGAAGCAGAAGTAAGAATTCTCCAAGTAAACGAGTACAGCATCAGGGCAAGCAACTTTTTCCACAGATGACTCTAGTTTCACAAATCAGGTAGGTTTGCCAGGGACAGAACTTCCCCATTCAGGTAAGGCAGTGGACAATGTCTTGGGAATTACAGCACATGAAAAAGTAACCACAATGAAAGATCAGGAAACTGCAGATGAATTGCCCACCTTCTATTTAAATAAAAAATGTCTGTAACATTCTTTCTTTTTAAATATGGGTTTCACAGCAGGATCTGCAATAAAATGAATAAAAAATACAGCATCCCTTGGCTAGTCTGAAAATAGCAATGTAGAGAGAATAGACTGGATGACAGTTTCCTAGCAGGCATTTTCAGCAAACTCCATGTTTGCCATAGTCTTACTGAAGGATGTACCAGAAAGAGTTTTTCTCTGGTTTACTAAATTTATCTTTCAGAAATTTATTTGGCAAACCAGTTTGCCTATGTAGTTAATATTTTGATATCAATAAATTATTTAGTCCTGGGTAGAAGGGGACTTATTAATACCCTTAATTCCTGAAGTTTTCTAAGCCAAGAGTCTACTTGCATTCTGAGAGTGTTTCTCCAAAATGCTGTACTGAATACATATCTTATATAATTTCCAATATCTCTCAACTATGTGAGTTTGAAATATGTGAAATATCCACATTTTTCATTAGAAAGTGGGTTACATATTGTTGTAGGTGTCAGAGGTCTGACTGTGTATGCCATTTTTATATTGCAAATTTAAGAAAGAAATAGTATTTAATTGACAAAAAGTACTAGTCTTATGGCCAAATGATTTGTATCTCTGTAAACATGCAGGATGGATCCATGGCAATATGAGAAGAATTTTTCACCTGTTCAAGTGCATTCCAGTGATATATGACAAGAGTGGATAGATCTATGCTGTTTTGTGATACTGTGCAAATTATGCATATAATATTTTCACAATATTTCAAAACAACAATAGTCATTTACAACACTGTACATGTTAAAGGGCAAGAACCAGTCTCAGACTTGTGCGACTTAATGTTGTGTATAAGATGACACACATTGTTCAGCTGTATGAATTTGCTAAGAAGTGACCTGTGTCCAGCATATAAGGCATCCTCTGACCCAATACTGATGGATTTACTGCACATCAGCAAGTCAAATGATATCAGAAATAATCTGTCTAGGGATCTAAACCTTTTCTGCAACATCAACACAATAGTTTGGAGGGACAGGTATTTCTCACAGAGGATACCACAACTCTGGAACAGACTGTCCATCAATGTAAAACATAGCTCATCCTTGCCAATGTTAAGTACAACCTGGATCTATGATTGGGAAACATAAAGTTTACCTCAAGACTGGTCCTTGTATTACTATGTATGGGTCCCCACAAATTATTTATGGTATGATTCCAATTATTCTCACAAGGGTTAATAAATATACTTATCAACCATGGGATGGGTAAGGCCAATTTAACACCAAATGGGATAGTTTAATTCAGGTACCAAAAGAGAAATTGGCTAGACTTAAAACTGCCCACAAGGGTAGCTAGCCTAGTACTTACCTATGAACCTATGAATCTGCAAGTCACGTACAATGTACAGTAATAATGCATATATGAAAATATTGCTAATATTTATTACTGTTTTATCAAAAACATTTTTTAGCTTAAAATGTCTTTTAGTTAACCACAGCCTCTTTTTCAGGTATCTTAAAAAAGATATTTTTATTCATATCCACTGCTTGCATATGCTACTCCAACATGAGAGTATCACACCTCATGCTTGCATTATTAATGTAAATATTTTTTTTTTTCAATTTACTTAAATTTTGGTTACTGCGGAAGAATACTAATCAAGGGCGACCAGTTTTCAGGTTCAGCCCACGTTACAAAGTAGTAAAAGAAGTAAAAGTTAAAATAAGACAGCAGCACAAACAGTGAATGCACACAGTAATACAGTGCAATGGAAGGATAATATTTACAGATGTACAAGATGCAGGAATAGGAATTGCTTTGAATAAGTGCATTGAGAAACATAATTACATTTACAGCAAAAAAAAAAATGAAATATTGAAGAGTAAACGTGCTAATCCATAATTACAAATGAACAGAGGTTCAGTTGGGAGTGAAGAGGATAGCAAGCAATTGTATAATGCTGCCCTATTGTGCGTTTTTTAAGCAGGGGCCAGTTAATAGACTGTCCAATCTAACTTCCAAAACAAACCAATTACTGTATCATACCAAAGTGACTTTACTTAATGTTAGAAGTCTTAACAACAGACTTGTGGACCATGAGTCCCTCCTACATTTGGAGCACATCTATGTATGTATTGTTACAGAAATCTGGTTTAAGAGCCTGGAGAACATTCCCCCAGTACCTGGGGTTTGTGGTTCTCACTCACTTTGATCTAATGGAAACTGTGGTGGCATATCCATACTTGTTAGAGATTATATTACCTTGAGATAGATACCTAGAGCCACACAAGCAGAGTTTATAGAGATTCAAATCACACTAAATTGGATCACCTATCGGATCACAGCATGCTAAAGGGACCACTATGTTTCCAGAAAAATCATATAAAATTCCAAAATATTTTTAGGTTCATAGTTTCATAGCTTCATACCAGGCTTATAACCACAAGGGTCTTTGCAAACTTAGTCATGCAACCCAACCCAGTTTTGTCCCAGAGTTCCTTGGATGCTTATATGGTTGGGTATGTTACTAAGGAGGTAGCTAAGGGTTGTGTTTGTGGGGGATATGTTAGTTGGGGATTAATTCACTTACTGTCAACCTCTGTCCATCAGAGACATGGGGGCCAGGCCAGGGATAAATTATCAATTTTCCATCCAGTAATCAAGGTTTCTGAACTCTGCTTCACTTAGATGGGGAGCTTATTCTGTAGACCAAGGATACTTTGAGACACATCTCAGTCCCTCCTTCAGGTTCTGTTTATGTCACAGACAAAGTTCAGGTCCTTGGATCTAGAGTTTTTGGTGCTGTTTGTTGTGCAGATCTGTAAGAGATCCATCAGAGCTGGATCTGAAGACGCATTGTATGCTAGGCATAGATTGTCTCTCATTAACCTGTAGGAGACTGAGTACAGAGATAGGGCCTTAAGACAATCTCTGTAGGATAGGGTATTCACATGGCCCCCACAAGGGGGGTTGACAGGGCCGTAACCTGTGGGCCTGGGATAAAAGGGGCCCGGTGTGATCGGCCAAAAGATAAAAATATTTAAAACTTCTTTTTGAAATTTCTCGACCACTGAAAATGAATACTTTAATTTATACAACAATTGAATCGTGAATTTCAAAAAGGGCCCATATCCATATTTTTGCAATTGTGGAGATGGGCCCTTTTCAAAATTCATGATTCAATTATTATTATTATCAATGCAGCAGAGCGGATGGCGCGAGCCTACCTCTATAACAGCTGTCCTTGTTACAGCACTGATATCACCACCAGGGTTTGTGAACTGTTGCGTCTCCTGCATACTCTCATCTCTCTCCCTCCCTCCAGAAGAGGCAAGGCTAATTCCACCTGGCCAGGTCCAGCAGGTGCTCAAGTCACTAATCAAACTCAGTTTGCCAGAGTCACAGGCAGATCTTTATTCCTCTATGTGAGGAGTGCTGGGCAAATTTTGCAAAACTCAATACCCATTAATGGCTTCAGTTTTATTAATAGTGTGCTGTTCTGCAGACAGAAACATATAACTGGGTTACAGTGTTTATTAACTGATAAATTAAAATGGTAAACTCATTAAACCAGCATTAATGTGGTCTGCTGATGAGCTGATATAATGTTACCAGAGGTTACCAAATATCTTACTATAGCAGTTATTACAGTGCAGCCTTTTTCTCTTTATACTAACTGGTTTCCCCAGGTTTCAGCATTACTTAATGCATTTATACTGTTTCATACATTGATTGTATGTTCTGAAATATGTTATGCTTAAACTGAATGATAGATCATAGTGTCTCTGTATGGCTTTTCTCAAATGCAGTCACCTGTTTTATATTCTCTGATATTGTTAGAAGTTTTGTGAAGTAGGTTCACGCAGCAAATCTACAGATGCCTCATGCCTCAGTACTGGTATCAGAGTACAGGACCTAATGCCAAATTTCCTTTAAATCAGATATGATAAAATAATGCTGTATACCTCAGTCTTCCTAAAACATTAATTCTGAGAAACATACTAATACAATGAGAATAAGTACAGGGAATGATAAAGTCCATATGTAAGACTTTGAATACCCTCCAAGTATCTCTAAAAGCTTAAAACATGCATTCAAATGCTCTGTGAACTTATAGTATAATGATTATGTTTCTAACAGTTTTCTCATTTCACAACACATAACATAACATGGCACACAAAATAGACTACAAAGAAAAATAAATTCAAGCGAGATTGAGGTCCAAATAATAGGGTGCCATGATTCCAGAGTGGTACCCCTTAATTTCCGAATTTCCCAGCTTTTTTTTAATTTTTTTCCCGGCTTTTTTTTTCAAACTGACATCATTGTGCAGAAGCATGCACAGTGATGTCAGCTTCGTGAGCAGCCTGCCAGCCTATCGGAATTTGGCACAGGGCTGCTCTGGGCTGAGTTTACTTTGCAAGCCTGCAACAGAGTAAAGAATGAGAGAGGGTCTAAAGAGAGAGGGACGGGACAGAAGAGTCAGAAGCCTGAGCACTGAGCAGCTGATAGTGCTGCGAAGCACATTAATGGATTTAACAGGTAAGAAAAATATGTGCACACCTCAGTGTTGTCAGTACTAGAGATTATTGTTTATTTCATAGTAGGAATAAATCAGTGAATTGTGCCTTCACTGAAATTAGGCACTTGTTTGTATTTATGTTGATGAAGCAATACAACTTTTTTATCTTTGTCTGCCTCTGTACTGTTTTATTTTAATTGCCAGTAGGAGATATATATATATATATATATATGGTAAAATATGTTATCTTTGCACTGGAAGTTTAATTTAACTGAGCTGCATTTTCATGTTATTCTTTTTTTGGAAGTTTACCAGTTATTTTTGTGTCAAAACAAATAACTTTTTTAACCCGAGTACCCAACTGTTAAAAGTATATGAATAATAGCTACTTTGAGTAATGACTATTACTAGCTTATGCCAGGATAATGGATTACTTATTTTGAAGGCATGTGTTGCAGAACCCATGAATCTTCTTTTGTAACTGTTAGTGTGAAAAAATAAATTGCCACGCCATGCTATTAATTTCTGGTCTTTGGATGTGTAGATTCTTGTGCAAGATATGGCTGTCTGCAGCTGTGCACTGGTTGGGTTATGGCAGCAGCTATTTTATTTAACTGTGTGTGTGTGTGTGTGTGTGTGTGTGTGTGTGTGTGTGTGTGTGTGTGTGTGTGTGTGTGTGTGTGTGTGTGTGTGTGTGTGTGTGTGTGTGTGTGTGTGTGTGTGTGTGTGTGTGTGTGTGTGTGTGTGTGTGTGTGTGTGTGAAGCTGCAGCTTTCTAATTCAAATGTTACACTCGGTAAGCAGAGTGGTTACTGGTTATCACAGCAGCATACCTCTCAACCTCTTAGAGTAAGAAATCTGGACAAAGCCATAAATAATGGGGAGGGGGGGCAAAGGCCCAAAAATAGGGACAATTTTTGAATATTGTACTTACAAACTTAGAAAGTAGATAGAGCAACAGGATGTGCTTTAATATTAATTTTCTGAAGGATATGAAGTCTGAAACTCAAATGTTTGACATTATTTTCTGTCTTAGATCTTCAGTGATTTGCCAGTGATTTGCTATAAAACCACAATTTTATGAAAAATGGACCAAAAATATTAGACAGAAATCTGGACATTCTGCAAAAATCTGTACAGTTGAGAGGTATGTGAGCAGCTATATTATTTAAGCATGCAACTCACACGGTGTGTATGGTTCATTATTGGCAGCAGCTCTGCAGCTTTCTAATTCAAATGTTACACTCAGTAAGCAGAGTGGTTATGACAGCAGCTATTTTCTTTAAGCATTAGTGTCTGGGTTTCAGTGAATGTGAGTTTCAAGGGCAGAGAACTTTAAATGCTAAGTCTATTTTCATTCTGAGACTGTATTACTTTGTTTAGCAGATGTCTATTAGTGTTTATATTATAAAATGTAAAATAAGTTTTAAATGAAATCCAAATAATCATTGTAGAAGTAAAGCAGTATGCACATTCCAGTGTTTATGGTAAATGAAGTGAAATAGCCAAGTAATGGGACATTAGAATGGCTGCAGGGGGACTCTGGGACCATATTTTGGTTGTCTGTTCTTCAGTTTGAATTTGAAAGTTGGTTTCCCACAATTCTATTGGAATGGGTGGGGTTACATAATTAGGTATGCAGATTTTATGTTAATTAGATGTGTACCTGGGCGGCCATGGTGGTGCAGTGGTTAGCATTGCCGGCTCACAGCAAGAGGTTCCCCAGTTCGATCCACGGCTGGGGTGCCTTCTGTGCGGAGTCTGCATGTCCTCCCTGTGGTCGTGTAGATTTCTTCCGGGTGCTCCGGTTTCCTCCCACATCCCAAATACATGCTGTAGGTGGATTGGACACACTAAAATGGCCTTAGGTGTGAGAGTGTGCATGTGTGTGCCTTCTGTGGAAGGTTGGGTGCCGGGCTGGCAACTCGACACTGTAAAACTCCACTGCCAATCATGAGCGGAGAGTGATCCGCTACAAAAAGACCCCTAACCGAGAAAAGCCGAAAGAAGAAGAAGAAGAAGTGTACAGATTTGTACCTATTTTTTGTGGGTATTTGTCCAGATTTTTGATGTTTTCAGGTTGAGAGGTATGTTCGTAATCGTAAGTAAATATTTTTGCTTTGCACCCATCCTGTTCTTTATGGATATGTTAATTTTGAAAAAGTTATAAAGATATTTTTGGCTTTTATTTATTTATTTATTTTTATAGAAATGAACAAGTAAAGGTAAAGCCATGTCTGCTTCAAATTATAAAGACAAGTCTGGCGTTCAGAAAAGGAAACTTAAATACAAAAAAGAAGCAAAATCATCATGCAGTCATCAATCGATAACAAAATTCTTTAAATATGGTGCTGAAAAGAATTTAGCGCATAGTACTAATCATGAAGATAGCAATTATGAGAATTAAGAAATTCAAAAATCAGCTGAAGAGGAAGCGACTGCCACTGTTGCAACTGTCGTAGAACAAGGAAATGAGAAACCTCAAGAAGAACTAACTGTGAAAGAACATGATACAGTCAATACTTCAGTTACACATCATTTCAAAAATCCTGATGTAAAATACGATGATCCTGGTACGTGACCTTGAGTAAATACAAATAACTTGCAACAGGAAATAGTACAACTCAGTGTCACCACCTTTCAAGAATTCCAAAAGATGTATAAGAAATTGCCAAAGGATGTTAATGGTAGAGAATTTCAAGAGTTTCTTTTATATAAAAAATGAAAGGTAATAGAACAAGTGAACATTTTCCACGAGAATTGCTAACATGGAGTGCATCAAAAGAAATTCTTTACTGCCTACCATGTCGACTTTTCTGCAATCCACTTAACAAAAATTTAAGCTGTTTAGCTCAAGAAGGATTTTCACCTAAAAATAAACCTTGGAAAAAGTTATATGACATTTTGCCATCTCATGAAAATAGTGCTGATCATAGGAAACAATATGTAGCTTGGAAATGTCTTTTGGATTCATTAAAAAGACATGGAATCGATAAAGTCCTCCAACTCCAAATTCAGTCTGAGACAACCAAGTGGAAAGCTATTCTGCAATGAATTTTAGACATAACACTTTTTTGGCATATAGAGGTTTAGCGTTTCAAGGAGAGAACACAATTGGAAATGTCCACAATGGAAATTTTTTAGGGCTTTTGGAACTAATTGTAAAATATCAAGTAAAAAACAGCACCTTCCTTACTAGAGGCTTCAGTCCACCAGTAAAACTGCAATTAAATGAATGTCACTGTGACAGTTTTGTACGCAGAACAAGTTTGCACCCTCCACACATATTTAAGAGTGTAGCACATAGGCAGTTACTTAGAGCATCAAGGCTTAATGCAAGAACAGAGGACTTTGAACAACAAGTTGAAAAGATGAGTCAACATTTTGTAGAGAGAGGTTACCATAAGGATGAAATCAATAAAACTAAAAATATGGTGGTTGAAATGAGGGAAAACACAACTAGATCATATTTTTCTAAAAGAAATAATATGTCAGTACATACAACATGTAAAAAGAAGACAGATAATGAAATAAGAGTTCCCCTATTTTATTCCACGGTTGTGAGGCTGTACCAAAATATAATTAAGAAGCACTAGGACATTTTGATGACAGATAAAGAGATTAGTTCCTTATTGGAACCTAGACCAAGTTTTGCACATAAGAATATGCACTCTTTAAAGAGAAGACTTTGTTATTTTAAAAATGAAAATATAAAGAAAAGGGATGGACAGACTTGTCCATGTGGGAGATGTTCCATGTGTAAATATATAAGTAATAGAAATAAGTTTTTACATCCTGACACAGGCAGGGAATATGTATTTAACATTTCAGCTACATATGCCTCAGAACACACTGGGCCGGATTCACGAAGGCTTGCACGGAGTCTAAGAGTAGTGTAAGACTCCATGCAGCCTTCGCGATCCAGGAACAGCCCAAAGTCCGTGTAAGAGTCAAGCTAAAACGGCTCTTACACGGAGTGGGCGTGGATAAGCTAATCAACCCACTTGCAGCCGAATAGCATGCAAATGAGGCTGATTAGCGATCCAGGAAGCCCAAAACAGCTCGTATAAGAGCTGTTTTAGCTGCAGAAATGTACTCAGTTGACAACTGAGCACGTTTCTGCAAACGGCAATGGAGCCATGTCAGCTCCAAATAAAGGGTGCATATGTGATAGGCAGCATGCCAATGGCCAAATATGTGGCCATTGGCAAGGTGACCATGCAAATATATTAAAAATATAATTTTTTTTCGCGATTGCCGATGTTTAAACCAGCGCAGCCCAGCGCAAGCGGGCTGCGCTGCATAGAACTATAAAAACGAAGGTTTTAAACCCACAAATGTAGGTTTTATGCAATGCATGGAATGTCAATGGAGGGACCAGCAGAGCAAAACCAACATGGCCACCGTGTAGTGTTTGCTAAGGGGGGAAGCTGAGTCTAAGAGATGTAACTAAGCATTAGTAGGCAATCTGATGCAAATGAGTGTAAGGATACTGAATTCCACTGTCACATAGCAAATGAGCACATTCTGAGTAGTGTAAGAGTTACATACGGGGGAGGAACAGAGTAGGAGATAGGTGACATCACAGGGGGGAATTGTAGAAAGAGATGCAGTTCATTGGAGGTTAGAGTTACATGACAGATGTCAGACAAATATCAAGGAAAGTGGTGTGCCACTAAGTAAACATGAGAAAGTCAAGAAATGGAAGGTGTACACTGTTGCCTACACCAAAGTTTCTTGCTGGACATGTATCTTGCCGATGCAGCGCCGCGTGAAGTAAGGCAGTGTCTTGGCGTGTAAGGCAGTGTCTTGGCGTGTAAGGCAGACTCAGCATGTGGGAGCATGTTGGGAGATGTTTAACACCGTGTGCTTGGGCGTGCGTGTTTAAAACCAAATAAGCAGATTCTGAACTGTGTAAGTATGTGTGCTGCGTGTAAGCCACTGTGGCGTGTTTCTGCTGGTTTGCACGGCTCCACCCTGAGGAAACAGAAAGGAAAAAGGAAGCAACAGATGTAGTAGGAAGTTAGCAGGGAATACTGCTGGAGCTAAGCAGGGAATACTGCTGGAGCTAGCAGGTGAAAACAATTAGATGCAGGCAATTACACAGGCAGAATACTAGGCCAGCCCAGCACTTAAAACTCTGCAAACAGCAGTGCAGAATGTTTCTCTCAAGAGACACTGCAAGACAGGAGTTAAGTTATCAGAAGTGAAAACTGAAAAAGCTGAACTCAGAGCAGAAATGTTAGGGGCTGCCATAGCTGTCATAATGAGACATAGGCGACTTGCTGAGGGTGGTGACAATGCAGATGGTGCCAGACAACCCACAGTGAGGAGACGGAGAAGAGTGTACAGGCCCAGGGTCACCTACCACGGGTTACATGAGCTGGAGATAGTAGAGCGCTATAGAGTGGACAGAGACCTCCTGCAGCAAATAGTGGAGCTGTGCAGGCCACACCTCACACACAGAACCAACAGAGGGGAACCCATCCCAGTAGAAACCAAGGTATGTGTTGGCCTAAGAATACTAGCAACAGGTACCTTCCAGAGACCAACTGGCGATATGATGGGGATATCACAGGCATCAGCTTCCAGGGTACTGCACCAGTTCCTGGATGCCATGTCAGCACATGTCGGTGATCATGTATACTTCCCCAATGCCTGTGAGGTATTGGCCAGCAACATGCGTCTCTTCCAGCAAATAGCGGAATACCCTGAGGTAGTGGGTGCAATAGACTGCACGCATACGCATCAAAGCACCAGCCGGTGGCGGGGTAGGGCATACATCAACCGCAAGGGCTTCACCTCCATCAACTGCCAGGTCATGTGTGATGCCCAGGGCATAATAATGAATGTGTGTGCTGGCTGTCCTGGGAGCTACCACGATTCCCACATCTGGCATTTGACGAGCTGTACCAGACATTTGCCAATGGGGACATCCCACACGGACACCTAGTGGGGATGCAGGGTATGCACTGGAGCCGTGGCTGATGACACCCATCAGAAAGCACACACACCTGAACAGGAACGCCATAATGAGGCACACGCACAAACACGTAATGTAATAGAGCGTGTGTTTGGGCTGCTCAAGTCATGGTTCCGGTGTCTGGACACATCTGGTGGAGCCTTGCAGTACACACCAACTACATGTACCCAAATTGTCATGGTATGTGCTATGCTACATAATATGATCTTGTGAAAACAGCTGCAGCAGGACCAGCATAGGGCTGGGCCAAACAGCCCCCCACCATTGCCAAGGCCACCACAGGCACAGCGTGACTTGGAGGAGGAACAACCTGAGCCTGCCCCAGTGGGCAGAAGGAGGCGTGCCCAGTATGCCCTGGCCTTGGCAAAGAGGCAACACATAGCACATACATTGGCTCAGTAGGAACCTTGGGAATGATACCCCTCTCTGACTCACTCATATAGTAACAGGGATGCCTAACGTGACACAACCTGCTCTCAGACATGTACAGGGAAGTGTAATATGCGCATCCGACAGAGGCAGCCCTGCAGCACCACCTGAGGCATGAATGCTATGTGTTAAGTAATGTAACACCAAGTACCATATGCACACCTGAGGACCCTGACTAACATCCTACCCTCAACAAGCAGCATGCCACAACATGACAACGAGATGATCAAGTGCAACAATTGACTGAAGTATCGCAGTTACTCAAAGGGGACCCAATGTGTGCCAGTCTGGGATGACATGCTGAGCATGACATGATGCACCACCTGCTAGGACTGGCATGCACCTATCAGTGCAGGCCGTATGGATACTGGCAAAGGCTGTTGTCATGCACAGTGTGCCCTGAATAGGTAAGGCTCAAAACACAAACCCATCTCCATAGGTACCAGAAGGGATAAGAATAAGATAAGGGATAAGTTGAAACAGCAAGATGCATGCAGTCTAAGCTCACCCAGTATGGAGAATGTTGATAACTGTGCTGTAACAGAAAACTGAGGCAAGGCTCACAACAGCACCCTAACACTACCAGGTTACACCTCATACTGTGCTGTACAGCCTCAAAACTTGGAACAAGCTACAAAAGGAGGGTGACTAGCAAGAATTGTCAAGGATAACCACACCCCCATGTTGGTACCACCACAAAAAGCAGCATGGACTAGCCATGCTCAAGTAACAGTGGCTAAAACTGCCCCCCAGTTTATAGCCTGCTACAGACTACTGGCCCAACACCAGGAACTGCATCCGGCCTATGCTGGAATACATGAATATATCAAGTCCTCCAAACCACATTATATTGGTGACTGCAAATACCCAGACATATAGACTGGGAGCATTATACCAGCTGCAACAGTGTAGGACAAAAGTTCATCGAATCCACAAACCAAAAGGCCCAGGAACAACGTACCACCCCACAAGAGGGGTAAGCATACTGGATGTGATAATCAGCAACATGGAGTGCGGGATGTCAAGATGAGAAGTGTATTGCTCACTGGTAAAACCAGACCATATAGTAATCACACTGGATATACAAATCTTGACCACAGTCCCTGGCCGAAAACCACAGTGGAAAACATGTGCTAAGCAATATTTGCACACCTCCAAACTGATGTGGAATCCATTAAAGGTCCGTGCAGGTGCAAAATATGGGCCACACCTCAGAACCTGTAATCCAGCCATTCCATGAACACTGCCAGGAATGCTTGGATTATGCAGTCCTAAATTAAAACAAGACACAGTGCCTAAATCTGGCATGGTGGACACCAGCCATAACCAAAACATGCAAGAGAATGAGGAAGCTACTACATGATAGAGCAAACATGAACAATGAAGTAATTACTGATCAGTAGTATGGCAATAAAATCTGTCCACACATGCAATCCACTAAGGCCAGCCACAACAAGTGGAATCTGTGAATCCTGAGGCAATGTTACACCTGCCCCAAGTATACAGACAACCCCAACTCCACCCAAGAAATACAAATATATGTGAGAGATGCAACCATCCATCCAAACTGGAGGCTGAGCTCCCTCAACTCAGTACTCCCAAAACAAGTCAGTAGGAGAAGGTAACCACACACACCACAAACACATACCCACATAGACCTATCACAACTGCAAACCAAACACATAAACACAGAAATACATTCCGGAGGCAGAAATCACAAACACAGCACACCAACAGAGGCCTCTAAAGCAGACACCCAATGAAACAGCCTCCAAACATAGCACATGCAACACATAGCACACAAAGCTGGTGTGCCAAACAGTCACAGGCCAGAAGGAGAAACAACATGCCTGATACAGTTGTAATAGGTGACTCCATAGTCAGACACACTGCTGTCCCGCACACCAGACTGAACAAGGGAAAGGGTACAGTAAGCTGCCTGTAGGCTGCCACAATATGCCACATAACAGAAATATGTAGGTCACTCCAAAGCAAGTAGAAATATGATGCAGTCATAGTCCATGCTGGTGTGAATGACCTGAGATGTACTGCCCTAGACTACATGTAAAGAGACACAGATGAGCTATCCGATTATGTAGTCCAGGCCGGTATGACACTCACCGTTCACAGCATCCTACCCTTACCAAGAATAATGCCACAGTACAAACACGGAATGATCAGTCATAGCAAGTAGCACACTTACTGGTGTCATTCCAAGGGGATCAATGTCTGTCTGCTCGGGATGTCATGCTTGACAAGCCACAGCTGTCCTTGGGATGGCCTGCACCTGTTACCCTGGGCGTCTGAATATTGGATAAGGCCTTTGCCACCTCCATAGAGCCTTTTGTAGGCAAGGCTGAAAAGACTGACCCACCACCCTAGAAAACATAAGTGGGAAGAAACATAAGGGAAATGCTGACCAATGCCAGATGTGTACACCCCAATATGCATGCTCGAGGCCATCCCCAGAATAGAGAACATCGATGTCTGTGCAGTGACAGAAACCTGCTGCAAGGCTCCTGACAGCACACCAGCACTACCAGGTTATACCACGTACCATGTGTCATGGCCCCAAAACCTGGAACAAAACATAAAAGGAGGGTGAGTATCCATAGGCAGCACAGACACCCATACGTCCAGGTAACTGACAATGCACAAGGCAGTGGAGTTCACCCATGTGCAACTAACTGTAGGCAAGACTGCTGTGCAGTCTGTAGCATGCTACAGACCGCACTCTCACACACAATAACCCCCCCAACCGTCCTGAAGACACTGAACTGTATGAATGTCCCACCAATTACCAAACAAGGTACCACGAATTACCACATAGGTGGTAAACCATTATGTATGGAAGGAGTAACCAGGGACCTAGGGACACAAGTGGACAGTAACCTGTTATGTGACACCCACATTGCCAATGTGGCTAGGAAGACTGTCTACATTTGACACCGTATCAGGAAAGGAGTCACATCTACGGCAACAGAAGTCACTGTGCCCCTATACCTTTCTCTAATCATACCCATAATCTAGTACAATGCCTCATATGGGATCTACCTTACCTGACACCTGCAGCAGTTAGAAAGACCTCAAAGGTACCTCACCAAGAGGATAAAGTGTCTCAAATATATGTCATATGCTGCCTGGCTGTAGACACACCAGCTGAATCCAGTCACATACTGCCCACACAGAGGCATTGCATGCCTGTTGTAGGAGGCCATGCCCAACACAGGAGTAATGGACATGCTCCACCCCAGAAAACACATATCCATTGGAGCTGCGAGAGTGAGAGATGTCAACCTCAACAAATAATGAAATAGGATGTGCCAGTGGGACAGATACATAATCCAGAGGCTCCCCACACCCTGGACCAGAATCCCACTCCATGTTAGGCAGAGCCCCTCACTGACACTGTTCAACAGGAATCTTGCCAAGTGGATGGATGATTGTAGAGTTACAGTGGGGTCTTCACTGTGTCATGTCCAGACAGAGGCACAGCAAAGCAAATCATAAATGGCCATAATATCCACATAGCAAGGGGTCTCAAAAGCCACACACACTCTGGCTAGGCTAACAAATGCCCAGGGTGGATAGCCTAGTATGAACCTATGAACCTATGTAGATACAAATTGTACAGGACACTAAGGATAATCCCAAGGCTTACACAACTGATGGTAGGAGCCATGTTGGGAATTCACACATATGCTCTGAATCACACAAATACCACAAATACACACACATATTGCCAACATACATCCTGACAGGTGCAGTGCAAACCCCCACCCCACGAATGCAGAATATCTATCCCAGCAGACTGCTGGCCCCCTGACATTGCAGATGCTGAGGTAACAGACAACATCTCCAAAGCAAAACACACAGCAGCAATGGTATGAGATGGTGTCCTGGGCTTAGTGCAACATGGACTCTAAGATGAATGGAATGCCAAACCACACTACTGCTCAATGTCAGCCTTACCACAGAATATGTACCCAAAGAGCAGTGTACAACAACAGTGGTCCTTCTCAACAAAGGTGTTGCCTGAATGGATACTGAACAGTACTACCCCAGAATCCTGAGAAGCTCAGTTTGCACAGCTATGGAAAGGATCAGCATGTACCACAGACATAAGGATGTTGGGGACCTACTGACACCGGACCCAACCCAGTGTGGCCTTCTCAAGTGCAGATCCTGCCCCTAACCATGTTTGACTCAATTGAAACAGTCATTAAGGTCATTGATGAGGGCAATGTGCTCCACACAGTGTATCTGGACCTTGCAAAGGCTTCTATACAATACCCTACATGTTCAGTATAGATAGGCTCACCAGCTTAAATATAAACCCACATGTCAGTAGAGGGGTTGCAAACCAGACCAAGGACAGAACAGACATGGTCAGACATGCTTCAGCCATGTCAGACCACAAACCAGATATAACTGGCATCCCACAAGGCTTTGTCCTGGTATCTCCCTCATCTGGTATATATGTCCTATAGGTACAGGCAAACATGGAAGGACTGTGTCCTAACATTTTTGCAGAGGACTACAAACTGCTCACCACATATGATCCACCAGCTGACACATGCATCCCACAAAAGGGCCACATAGAAACAGACAACTGGTGCCATAGCCATGTCAGCAAGCTAAGTGCAGAAACGTGTATAGTCAACCCCATGGATATACAGTAAGTGCCCACCAATTACCACATAGGTGTTAACCCATTATGTAGTTAACATGTAATGAGAGACCTGGGGACACAGGGTGATAGATATCCTGCATTGGACAAACATGTGCTGTAGTGTTTACAGAAACATACCATATACCCACCTAATCATGAAGGCTGTCAGATCTACATAAGGGGAGGTCATTGTGGCTCTGCAGTCATCCTGCATCAGTGGTACAATCGACTACAATAGCCCCTGTGGGATGTACCTCAGCAGACACCTCCATCAACTGTAAAGTCCCCAACAGTACCTCATCAGGAGTATCAAACAGCCTGCACAGATGCCATGTGTTGCCTGTGTTGCTGGCATCAGTAAACATGCTGCACCTTGTACAATCTGAATGGCAGTGAGCTATGCACATGAGAGACCTGAACCCCAGCACTGACTTACATAGGACAAGCTGTACTGTGTGATCCATAACACAGAAGCCACTCCCACCCATGAGTGAACCCTCAGCACAGGCTACCTATAGAGTCACTTATCAATCTTCCTCAATAGGAATCCTGATGGGTGGACGGGAGATGGTAGGTTTATCCTGGGTATCACTGTCATGTCACAGGTAGACAGAGGCACAGTATACTAACCATGACATATGTCATGGCAAACTCCTCTTACAATGTGTGTTGAAGGACAAACACACTCTCCAACTTGCATTAGACATGGACTAGGGCACATCGCTAGTGTTTGCAATTGTACACCTATGTTGTGGAATACACTAACAATGTTGGACAAGCCTGGTGTAAGTAGTTCATATCTGAACAGAATGCAACATGGTCAGAGGTACACAACTGGCCCCAACCAGGCTGTTGTGCCCACTATCGAAGTGTAAAGCAGTGATAGCAGTAAAGCCCAGGATACTGTCCACCACAGTCAAAGTACTACCAGTACACTATACAGTACTACAGTGTTAGGTCAGTGTGAAAGGATGTTGACAACTGTAGGCAAAGTATCCCATGCAAACACTGCAGGCACAGTATAATCCTGTTGTGTTCACACACAAAGCAGTTGTACAGTAACTACACAACATGACACACAACCCACAACCATAAACGGGTGATAGTTGTTGAAGTTCACACACATCCACAAATGTGGTGGGCTGCAGAGTCCAACATATGGAATGCTCACACTGGGCATGCTCACACACTTTGACAATATGCCATGGGAAGGCTGAACTGGGCATGCTCACACACTTAGGCCAAATCTCGGTTTAGCAGTTGGACACACATATCTGGTATTGTTATGTGTTATGCCAGGAACCAACCACATTACAGCAGTCTGCCCAGTGCACACAGTTAAATGACTACAGAGACATACGTGATATAGTGGATCCCTCCCATATGCAAACATCTTCCACAGATGCAGAAGTTGGTCATACAAACAGGGAATGCTATGGCAATAAAGATATGCAAACAGTCTATCAGCAACAACTAATGTGCATTTGACAATTAAACATAATGGTGTAGAGGTCAACACTAGGCTGTTTGCCCTAGGGAATGACAGCTTAGCCATAGTGTGCTTGGTGTCTGCCTCCCCACAGGATGCACATTCCCCTTTCTAAACACAGATGATGTCAGCACCCTATAAGTACAGCAGGAAAAAAGAAACTTCCCAGTAATCCGAATAGCTCGCTCTGCTAATGCGTCCGTCTCAAGTATCATAACATAGTTAGGTAGGGGTTTCAAATCCTGCAAATGCTCAGTGTGTGTGAGTGGGGTTGGTGTGTGTGTAAGTCTGTGTGAGGGAAATGTCCCTTTTGGCAAATAGGAAAAGACACTACAGGATGCACATTCCCTTTCTAAACACCGATGATGTCAGCACCCTATAAGTACAGCAGGAGAAAAGAAACCTCCCAGTAATGCAAATAGCGTGCGCTGCTAATGTGTCTGTCTCAAGTGTTATAACATAGTTAGGTAGGGGGTTTGAATCCTGCGAATGGCAAGTGTGTGTGTTTGTCTGAGGGGGGTTTGTTTGTGTGAGGGAAATGTCCCTTTTGGCAAATAGGAAAAGACCCTATAGGATGCACATTCCCTTTCTAAACACCGATGATGTCAGCACCCTATAAGTACAGCCGGAGAAAAGAAACCTCCCAGTAATGCGAATAGCGCGCTCTGCTAATGCGTCCGTCTCAGGTGTCATAACATAGTTAGGTAGGGGTTTGAATCTTGTGAATAGCAAGTGTGTGTGTTTGTGTGTGTGAGGGAAATGTTCCTTTTGGCAACTAGGTGAACAGACTACAGGATGGCCATTCCCTTTTCTAAACACTGATGATGTCAGCACTCTATAAGTATAGCAGGGAAGAAACCCCAGTAATGCAAATAGCGTGCTCTGCTAATGCGTCCGTCTCAAGTGTCATAACAGTCAGATAGAGGTTTGAATCCTGCAATTGGCAAGTGTGTGTGTTTGGCTGAGGGGGGTTAGTGTGTGTGAGGACAATGTCCCTTTTGGCAACTAGGTGAACAGACTACAGGATGCACATTCCCCTTCTAAACACTGTTCAGCAGACGGCCATGGCTCTGGCACAAGTTGTCTGTTGCTATGATGCCCCTTTGGAAGATGCTTGTGTCAGCTGGAGAGTCGATTATGGTGGCCAGTTTGCAGTCATCTGCATATTTGGACAGCCACAGTCCATCCGTGTTGGCCTGTACCTCCAATAAATATATACCAAACAAGAGGGTCCCAGGACTGAGCCTTGTGGGACACAACCCGTAACTGTTATGGGGTCTGGCATGGCTCCAGCAATGCTAACCATGTGGGTTCTGTTCTTGAGCCACTGTGCAATCCATCTAGTGACATAGGGGCTTATATTTAAGCTGGTGAGCTTCCCTAGAATGCCCAAGTGGGGTATTGTTGCGAAGGGTTTGCAAGGTCCAGGTAGGCTGTGTGAACCACCTTCCCCTCGGCAATGGCCTTGGTGACTGTATTAAAGAAATCAACGGGTTACACCCGGTAGTGCTGGTGTGCTCTCAGTAGCCCTGAACCAGGCATCTGTTACTGCACAGATATCGATGTTTTCCATGCCAAGGAGTGGTTTGGGTGCATGCATCTGGAAGTTTAGACATCTGGCGTTGGGTAGCATTGCTCTTAGTGTCTTATCCCTTGTGATACCTATGAAGGTGGGTTTGTCATTTGAGCCCTGCCTAACATAGGCACTATGGGGGTAGCAAGAGCCTTTGCCAATATCTGAAAGGCCAGGGGTGACAAGTGCAGGCTGTCCCTAGCAAAGCAGGTTGTTCAACAGAAGATGAATGTGTGAAGGTGTAGTGCCTGTGATTAGTTAGCAGTAGCATATATGACTGCTCACGTGGACACATGCCAGGCAGGTCATATGCATTGTGTCACAGGCAATGTACATGTGAACAGGACAAACAGTGACAACCTGTCAAGTGGGACATGGACATACATATAGTAGGCTATGCAGATGGCACTAGGAGTCCACAGAAGCTCTATAACTATGCATTGCAGGTGTGATCAGTATTCAAGGGTAATTGCAAGCAAACATGCATGCAAACAAAGATACAGTAAACAGGGCTCCATGTAGTCCATTGTACAACAAACAAGCTGTACCAGTTCCAGTAGGTAACACTGCAAATATGCAGGCACTATGCACATGTACATGGAAATACATGGGTCAGATGGCTAGGTTCCAGTCTCAGTGCACACAAGTGTACAGAACATGCATGTACTGTCAGGATGTACAATAACTGGATAGAAACCCATGTGTTCATACCTGCAGTAATACACATGTCAAATAACA
The DNA here is from genome assembly GCF_019279795.1 of Protopterus annectens. NCBI lineage: Eukaryota > Metazoa > Chordata > Ceratodontiformes > Protopteridae > Protopterus > Protopterus annectens. The sequence continues at coordinate 474,220,929 of NC_056744.1, forward strand.
GACACTGAGCCTTCACTCAGTGGTTCCATACTTAGTAGGATGTATGCTCCCTGGCCTGCCACCACAGTATCCCTGACATATATGGGGACTCTCCCTCCTGTGACAGTTAGTTATGTGTGTTGGGGCTGTCTAGCATGGTATGAGATGTGAGCATGCAGTGCTAGGGTGCTCCTGTGTGTCCTGTACCAGTCGTGTAGTACTGCACACATATCAACATCCTCAAACATCTGCATTGCAGAGTCTAGTGTGGGCAACATGCCACTTGCAATTTAAATGTCCATCATTGTGTATTACTACATTCATTACCCTATCCCCTGTGCCACCTATGTATGTAGCCTTCTGTTGACATCATTACCACCAGTATGCCAACATGTGCAGATGATACACTATGGTACTTACCATGGGTGTAGACAACAGGACATGACAATCACACACTTACTGCATCAGGCATGCTGTGATATACCCACAATTAATTCAGCACACAGTACTGTTAACAACATGATACTATTACTACACATCTATGTGGTCACCCTGTGCATCAGCAACATGTTAACCTGTACCTGCACAGTTGTTACAGATTGCAGGAAGTGGCACAGTTTCATCATATGCACAGGGTGTGAACTTGGTATGCCTGAGTCAGCCACCCATACCACCAATTGACATGTATGTGTATGTGTGTTGGTGAGGGACAGCAGTAGAAGGTGGGGCAATGTTGATGCAGTGTGTGCATGTATGCTGTAGCCCTAGGTGTTGTCAATTTGCATGTGTGTATGGATGCACACAGTTCCACCTCATGGCTGCCATATACTGGTGTTTGTGGACAGCCACAGACTGTACCTGCCAGGTCATACAGATCAGTGTCTCTGGCCACGGACACGGTACCTGTGCCTTGCAGGGGTGCTACGGACCATATCCGGTACCAACCCAGACTGGGTACTGTCATCAGAAGCAGGTGTTCGTTGACTGGACACAGATCCCTGTCGGGCCTGGCCAGAGCCACGTGCACGTGGTCTCCTGGGGCGGTCTGATGACAGCACAGACCCAGCATTGCTGGGGCTGCTGCTGGCACTACGGGGGTGGCCGCGGCCCTGTTGTCGTCCGTGCCGACTGCCAGCTGCTGCTGTTGCTGGCATACGGCCACGTCGACGCCTCAACCACCCACCATCACCCTGGCTCATGGACATGTAGTTGTGGAACCGGTCTAATATGTCCCCACAACATCTGTCTATGACATCGGTGAAATCACGGATGGCAGCCGCAATGTCACGCATACTGTCAGTCATGGCTGTGCGACATGCTGCCAGCTCCCTCAGACCCTGTCTGGTGTACTGTTCCATACGTGACTGTGCCTGCATGACAGTCCGAAACATAGCTGAGGTTGTAAGACCTCTGTGGGCACGTCTGACAGGGCGTATGCGCCCATAGATGCTCCCACGAGAAACCCTGGACATCTGTCTGTGTGGTACCATCTCTGGGCCATGCCCATGGCTGCTGTGTGGGGAGGCATGTGCCACAGATACCACATTACCCTGGTCAATGCCCACTGTATGCTGTCCATCACCTAGGGACAGTGGTGACAAGGGTGTATTGGCAGGATAACTGCGCATTGATGGGGTCGACAGCTGTGTACTGTCAATCGGCTGACCAATGGCGGACCCTGGCATACCTTCCTGTGCCATTACACCGATGTCATCATTATCAGTACCCACGGCACCTGACTCAGGTTCCCTGCTACATGACACCAGAGCAGCAACAGAACCTGTGGGAAGGAAACAGGAAACACAGTTTACAATGTCTACACATTACCAGCGATGCACACATGCACAGGTGCACACATGCACACATGCACACATGCACACATGCACACATGTGCACTGCGTGCACGTGCACACCTGCACAGGTGCACATGCACACATGCACACGTGCACACGTGCACACATGCACAGGTGCACACCTGCACAGGTGCACACGTGCACATCTGCACAGGTGCACACATGCACACATGCACACATGCACACGTGCACACATGCACAGGTGCACACATGCACACATGCACACGTGCACACATGCACAGGTGCACATGCACAGGCACACATGCACGTGCACATGCACACACATGCACACGTGCACACATGCACAGGTGCACACCTGCACAGGTGCAAACATGCACACATGCACAGGTGCACACATGCACACATGCGCACATGCACAGGTGCACACATGCACAGGTGCACACATGCACACATGCACACCTGCACCTGCACAGGTGCACACACATGCACACATGCACACGTGCACACATGCACAGGTGCACACATGCACACATGCACACATGCACACGTGCACACATGCACAGGTGCACACCTGCACAGGTGCACACATGCACACATGCACACATGCACACATGCACACGTGCACACATGCACAGGTGCACACATGCACACATGCACACATGCACAGGTGCACACATGCACAGGTGCACACATGCACACATGCACACATGCACACGTGCACACATGCACACATGCACACATGCACAGGTGCACACCTGCACAGGTGCACACATGCACACATGCACACGTGCACACGTGCACACATGCACAGGTGCACACCTGCACAGGTGCACACGTGCACACCTGCACAGGTGCACACATGCACACATGCACACAGTTTCAGACAATTGTGCAGTACTCAGTATGTGTGATATCAACACACAGACACAGACACACCTACATGCATACAAAGAGCACTACTAAGTGAGCCAAATAGTACTATTACTATCAACACTATTACAGGAATTGTTAATACACACTCACCAGCATGGATAGGCTGCATTGCAGTTATACCAGAGGGTCCTGCAGACATGAAAATAATGTCAGTGGGCACAACTGTGCCATTGTTACTGAGTATGATACAGGTCAGGAGTACAACAGTCGCCTTTCACAGGTCAACAGCTAATATTGAGGATATCACACTTGCACAGTAAATACTATGGTGACAGCTACAAACCAAGGACACACCTCACACATGCATTAACTACCAGTGTACACAACAGTCAACTATACATATGACATATTACCTGCACGTTCACTGTCTTGCTGCTGGGTGGCTCCAGCCTCCATCATGATGCATGTCTGCTGCTGTTGTTGTTACTGGTGGACTGGAGCCACTACACTCAGGAGTAGTCCCTCCAGTCTGGTGAGTGGGGGATGTGTAGCTACCCCACCACCTGTGGCGACCTGTTGCCTGTGGATATCTGATGCACGCTGACGGACATGTCTGATTAAATCACTGCAGTGATGTCGTACCTGCTCATATGTCCTATTATGCGTGCCTATATCATTTACCCAACGGGCGAGGTCTTGCCACAGTGCAGCCCTCTCCTGCTGATTCTGGCTTGCGCAGGAAAAGAGTATTGCATAGTCCCACACCAGGCTCTGGTGTATCTCCTCATCCTCAGCTGTGGAGTAGGTGGGGTTCCGCGGGTGGGCCATGTACCTGAGAAAGAAAATAACCTGGTATCAGCAATATATGTCAGCAGACTTTGGCACACATACTACACATGCTACTCGACTGTTATGATACAACATATCTCACATATGTAGCATCTGTCTGTCTATTGGTGGATACACATGTAGATGGCCAGGTATCAGTGCTCGGCCAGCAACTGTGCAACAGTACCTGGCAGACTCCATACGACATACTACCAAACACCAGCAATCAGAACACCGATTCAGGTCAGAAGCACCTCCTCACTCTGGGGGTTTGTATCTAGGTACTGTATGGCCTACATCGGCAACTACTGTGGGCTGACCACACACTGATTGCCCTGGATATACATATCCCACCTCCACCACCAGCACAGATGACTATAGTGCATAACATTACAGATACAAACTTTACACTTTGTAACAGTGATATGGTATCCTTACAGCCCACTGGGCCAGTGGCAAATACAACCCACAATGCTGACCCCTACACAATTGCTTTCTACAGACATCTCCAAGAATGCATGGATCATGCAATCCCATATATGACCAAGACACTCTCCACAAAGGGACAGCATCCTGTCTGGTGGACCCCAGCCATAGACAGATTGTATTACAGAAGATGGAAGCTACTGCAAGACAGAGCATCATTCACTGAAGGGAGGGCATGTCTGAGCAGCACTGGTAAGGATCTATTTCCCATTATACTGACTACATGGGCAACGTTGAAAGGGAAATCAAGAGTGACACTACAGATGACCAGGAGGCCTTCTTCAGTTATGTTAGCAACCTGGTCAGGAGCCATCCTCTATGCCCATAGGTAGTACACAACACATATTTCACTGACACCACAGATATCGACAACATTGTGGTGGACAGGTTCAGTGCAGGTGTCACCCCGCCCTCTCCCCTGTAATAAGGCATAGTTATCCCAGCTGACTGTAACCTCCCCGTCATCACAGATGTCCAGGTGAGAGACACCTGCAGGACAGCAGAATACACAACATGGATGGGACCTGATGGTATCCCTAGTTGCATGCTACATAACCTCTGACAGGAGCTAAACACACATATAGAAGTGCTATGTAACACTAGCCCGGCTACAGGATATGTACCTGTACACTGGCACACAGCAGCAGTGGTTCCACTCCATGAAGGAGGCACCTCACCATACCAATACAATACAACACAATACATTACATTACAATACAATACTATACAATATGCTATTGCCCCTGTGTCTACAGCAGCGTACTGTTCTGCTACCCTGACCATTGTGACACATGTGGTGTGATGGTACCTGCTGCCATCACACAGTTACACAGGGTGACTCATATGGCATATTACCTATCTGACTAACATTCAGCAGGGGTATGTGTGACATGTACTCATGGGGAGTCTCGCTTCTTAACACTGTGTGGTTTATTGCAGGGTGTGTCTTATCTGTGAGTAGGAACTCTTACCTCCACATGTGCACACTATTGCAGTGGCACGGACGACACACAGCAGACATTTAGGTTGTGGATGGTGGGAGGTGTTACTATGGTTGTTGGACATCTGTCATGGGTGTGACCTCCATATGTAAATCTGGGAATGGTAACCTCTATGTGGGTAGCATATGTGTACTCTGTGGTGTTGTCAGTCACTGTGCATTGGTAATGTGTTTGAGTGCGTTGTCACAGTGTTGTACATGTGACTGTGTCCTTCTCCATATCTGTTGCTGTCATGTGAGGTCCATACCATGGCATCCATTATGTGGTGTGGGGGGTACACCGACCTACATGTCCATACCTGACTCACCATGTCTGCGGACACATACCATGTGCAGGTATTCCAGGGATAGTGTGCCACTGTGACTATCATTGGGGCCACTATTGTACACATTTCTGACCCTGCTCACCCCTGACACATGCAGTGGTGGGCGGCCAATCACATATCTGGTGGTTACTGGTGTTGGTGATCTGAAATGTGGTATGATACTCCGGATTTGACACTGGTGTTCACTCCATGCCTTTGTCACCAGGCACCTGTTGCAATACATCTGTACACATGTGCCTCACTCAGACTTTATATACATCTCTCTCTCTCTCTCTCTCTATATATATATATATATATATGTATATAGATATATCTATATGTATATATATATATATATATATATATATATATATATATATATATATATATATATATATGTCCGTATACATATACACATATATATATATTGATGTACATATATTGCTATAGATGTGAAGGGGGGGCACGGAGGGGGTGTGAGTGACAGAGGGGGTGGGACAGGCTGTGTTGCAGGTCATCATATACAATCATACCTGTAGGTAGTCAGATCAGTCTATCTATGTATATGTATCTACATATATCTATATCTGCATGTGTGCATTACATAGATATGTTGGTACAATATTCTATCGACATCTGTCTATGTATTCCTACATCTCTCTCTCTATGTATGTATACATATATGCATATCATATATATATATATATATATATATATATATATATATATATATATATATATACATATATATATATATATATATATATATATATATATATATATATATACATATGTTGACATACATACATATCCATATGTTGGACAGGTATATCAACATATTTGTCTACCATACTGTATACACACACTAACATTCTGCTAAACATACATAGCTGTGTAACCTAATTTGTACATGGCACTACAACCTACAATCAAACAACATTGATATGTGCACATAGATGCTCTCACATACAAATGTATGTACAGCCTTCACTGATAGTTGCTGTATGTCTCCTGCCCTTTACACATCTTCATATACATATGGATACAGACCAATGACACATATGGAGGGTTCACAGTATGTACACCTTTATAGTATTACTTTACATTACCTGTGTTTGTCACAGCTGCTTCTGCTGCTGTCAGGTTCTCTGTCCTGCTGCTCCACTTCCCAGTTGTCAGCTTTCAGGTAGCTGTTGCTAAACAATTTGTTTCTGTCTGCTTAATTGCAGTTTTCTCTGTCTCTCTCTCTCCCTGTCTCTGTCTGTCTCTCACGTCCTTCTCAGGGTGCAATGAAAGTATTGCATGCGTGGACATGGAGTACAGCATACTTTTGTAGGTATCTGCATATGCCCATGTGATGGCCTCTGCACCAATTGTTAGCCAGCATTTGCTAATTGCATGCAGCCAGTTGTGTACTGATTGCAGTTCTCACTGTGATTTCAGAACAGTGCTATAAAAAGGTGTGTGAGATAGGCGTAGCCCTTTCAGATGTTAAGGGCAGGGACCATGCTGTTATGCTGTGGACAATGTTCTGTGAGTGTAAAGGTTGGTATCTCTCTCATATTTCCAGGTGTGTTGTAGATTAACATTCCTCCATTCATTTCTCCAGTTTCCTGTACTAACTGTGTATGTACACTGACAACTACAACTACTACTATTGTTAATGTGTGTGTGTGTGTGTGCTTTCCTTTCACTTTTGCTTGCACTCTGTTGCTAAGGCTTCAATAGTTGCCCTTTACAGTCACTACTTGTATGCCTGCTAGGTGTCTTGACTGTAGTGTGCTGCTGTAGCTTTCCTATTTTCCATGTACATTCACACCTTGGAATGCTTGCTATATCTGCTAGGGTGTTACAGCATGCAGTGTGGTCTGGCCATGGTGTGGGCCTTGACATCTATTAGGGTATTTGAGTATGCTGCTGAGCAGGCCCCAGAGACTTTCAGGTTCATCAGTTATGTGCCTCATGGAATGGTACATATCAGTGGGGTACACCCATTAAAATGTCTGGTATGCTGCAGTTGTGACTGTGGGTTAGCATGAGCATATGTATTACTACACTTTTTCTGCCATGCGAGTGGTGAATACTTTCCGGACTCCATAGTTACCATTGCATGTGTTACACCTTTCTGCCTACTGTTTGTACATTTCACATGGGGTCTGTGGGGCATTCCTGTAAGACATTCACTGTTGCTATGTCTAGGTTCTTAACTATTCAAATATGGTGGTGTTGGACCCGTCATGTGTACAGATATTTGCAGGCTGTCCACATTTCTGCCTCATAATTTGGTCAATATCTCATGCACACCTTTATCTGGTAAGTCAGTCTGGGCTCAAGTCAGAATATGGTGACAAACATTCAAGTTCAGACTGCATACCCTTCCAAACATCCCACAAGGTGTAGACCCTGTTACTTTCTGAACTGTCTCGTTTGTTGTAACTTTATTTGTAATGTGTCCCTGGTTTTGGGCCTTTGCTCCACATATTTTATTACTTGGTCCGGATGTGTTCCTGTAAGAGGTTGTGGGGTATGGGCAGTGCTTATCCTGCTGTGAGTATGTGTGTGTCTTGCAAGGTGCTATGGTGACATTATTACCTACTAGCTTCCAACTAGCATGGCTGTTTCTGTTCACACACTACTATTATGGAAATCCACCAGTTTTGTTTGTGATTCTAAATGTCATGCTTTGTGTACTACACATCTATATTCCCTTTACATTCATTCCTACTGTTACATGATATATTTACTTTAGCACAATGTTTTTATATAAGAGTCATGGCTTAGTGGTAAGTCATGCAGACTATAGTTGCCAAGGTCCTGGGTTCGGGACTCACAGTGGGATTTTATTTTTCTTTTGAACTGAGTACAGGACCTGTCAATCAAAGTGCCTAAGGCACTTTTAAGCAGTTGTAACCGGGTTAGCGCTGGTTTGCATGGAGCTCATGCATGCGCACACAAGCGCACACCTGATTACAACCACTTAAACGTGCTTACTCTTGCGCACACCCGCACTATTTTCCTTGAAAGAAAAGAAAATGGGGAGACAGGAAAGTGGTGAAAAAGGGGTTACAAAGAGGGTAAGACAGTAGGGAAACAAGCTTGGGATGTGCAGGAGGGATGTAGGTAAGGTCCATAGCTGCCCATTTCTTCAGCAGCAACAGCTGTGCATATGTATGTAATTTGGTGTGACATTTGAAACCTTACACCCCTGAGAGAGGTGTCAGGACAACAATGATACTTGTTGTACAGCCAATTGGAATTGATAGGTTCCATGTCCAGTAGACATGTGTGCAGAATGGGCAGCTATGTATGGGGTGTAATTTTTTTGTGGGTACAGAGTGCCCTTTTTTTTTTTTTTTTTTCCAGGTGAGAGTGGTATGTCAGGTGAAGGTAGTCGGTACAGCTGGGGAGGTAGGTTGGGTAGGTTAACAGACAAGACAAACAAGACGCATACAGGGGCGGTGTATGACACGTGTGGGGGGGTTACACAATTGACGGGGATGGAGGTTTGGATATCCAGAGCCCATGAGCCCACAGATGGCAACAGTGGAACTGATATCCCCACCCATAGGCAGTTGCCACTGTTCCTTCACTGCCCAGGATGGGGCTGTGCTGGGGGCTGTGTAGGTGGGGCAACGGGCATGCCCGTTAGTTGCGCCACCCATGCCTCGAGCTGGTGTAGGGGCTCGAGGACAGGGTCCCGAATCTCCCTACGCACCACAGTCCGGATGCTACGGAGGGTGAGTGGTGGATCTCCTCCGGCCACACTTGCAGAGGGGGGGCGAGCCCCATCCCCTGCAGCGCTTCCACCCGCAGGTGGCATAGGGCCACCGGAGGAGGGTCCGGACTCGGCACTAGTGCCAGGTGCACTCGCCAGCTGAGGTGGGAGAGGTGGGTCCGCTGGAACCCACCTTCCCTGTCGTTCTATGTTTTGCATTATGTCATGACAGTTTGGGTTAGTGACATATAATACCATTCACAATTAGTTGTAACAGCATGCATTAGTATTCCCATTAACCAAACACCCAGATATTCACACCATTGAACAGCGTGCATAACACATGCATAATTTGAACAGTAATACACAGTCCAACAACATGCAGGGTTGATTGATGGCAACAGGCCATCAGGTGTGGATGTATGAACAGGGCGGATGCATCAACAGACATGCAAATATATATGACCCAACAGGACAGACGTCCAGGGGTGGTAATTGTGATTGCACATATCATTTTCACGTGGAATGGGTTATAGGTGGTTAGAGGGTGGGGTAAAGTAATATTAACACCGAATACAAATACATATGCTGTACATTTCTAATAGCTACAGTTATATACACACTACTGTTCTAACTACAGTGTCCTATATGTTAACTACTTAACCTTGCAGATGGGACTGTTACTGCAACATCAATCTACATTTTACTTCTGTTCATACACATTCATATCGAGCTTTGTTCAGATACATCATCCTGTTACCTTTGCTTTATATACTTGTAGACAAGTGTGGATGTTTGGTATATCAGACAATCATCCTATCTGCGTATTTCAGACTGGGAGCAACATATCCAGATTTTGGTGTACACATTCCACATGCAGCAACACTTTGAACAGATTTTGCTGTTTGGTTCTGAGTCTCACATGCATTTAATTCTGTCCTAACTGCAGTATAGTTTATTCAGGGGTTATTACTACTGTATTGCTGTATTCCTGACACTTTCTCACACTCTCTCACTTGCTTTCATGTTACTATTCAGACTGGTACTTCTAGGCTTTATTGACATGTTTTAACAGTAGTTATTACAGTTCTTTCCAGCAGTCTCACTTCTGTCATGTTTCAGTATTTCCACAGGGATATATTTCACACATGTGATTTCATCCTCTTCTGCAGCTGTACTTTACATGCTGCTGCAGGTTGTGTACTATTTTCTTACAGGCAGGGCAGTTTATTTCGAAATATATGTTGGACAGTGTCATGTTTAGTTTACACTTACAGGCTGGGAACTGTTGTAATCAGGCAATACTTGCATACACTTTCACACTGTTACTTGCAGATTTAATTCCTTCCTGGCTACACTGCACTCTTTTGCGGACTGTCATACATTTATATATCTTTACAGTTACTAGTAGTGGATTACTGACCTGCCTGGTGGCGCAACCGCACCAGCCTATCGGCATAGGCTCTGCGGTTCGCAGAACGGACACCTGCAGCTGTAATATAAATGAAGTAATATTGGAATACACATCTCCATAATTTCAGGTAGTTTAACTTTCTACATACATAATTAATTGTTACTTACTCAGTGGTGGGGCGTTGGGTGATTGCCGGGCCTCCTGGATCCAAAGGTTCAGTTGGTCCTGCTTGCGTCTCTTCAGGTCCGCATGGTGGTGACGGACCTGCTCACCTGTCCTTGGAATTCTTGTGGCACTGGTGAGTTCATGAGCCAACTGGTCCCACGCCTCAGCCCTGTACGCTCCCCAGAGGACCTGGCCCTGCATGAGTTGGGCCTCATGGTTTGTGGACTAGGAGCCAGGCCATGTACCTGGACTCCTCAACACCCCACCTCTGCGCTCGGCGACTACCCTCTCCTACACCTGACATTCTGCCTGCAGGTCTGTTCTACAATCGTTTATGCTCTGTATTCCCACCTATGGGGCTTATATAGTCCGTTTTTCCCGCACATATCTGTGATTGGCCATTTTGGAATTGTATCAACTTCAGTAAACCTGCATTGTCATGCTGTAGTTTGTATTCATTCCTATATATGAGCTATTATTGCATTTCTAGGTACTGCTGTCATGGCTTAGTGGTTCTGTACCTTGACTATGGTGTATAGTATCCTGGGTTCAAACCTGACCACTGCTTTTTATTTTTCATGACTGTCTAGACATGTTGAGGGGTGTGTCTGTGTAAAGGCAGTTTTGATACGGCTTGCTCAACGTTGCCCGTCGGTTAGCTTGTTTGCGCGGTGCAGCTCAGCATAAACGGGTACGCTGGTTTAAGCCTCATTTGGCTATCGGCATGCATATTCCACTCAGCTCAGTTAGGGGCACATATATTTAGCATGGTAAACCACTGCTCAGCTACGGGCACTCATTTTGCACCAGTTAAACCAATGCTTATCTACGGGCACATACACTCACTCTGTTGTACTGTAGCTCAGCTATGGGCACATCTGGCAGTTTATATTTATTTCTTAGCTCACATTTATTCAATATAAATGGGATATTTCATTGCATTTTACATATATTCTGGTTTTATGTGTACATATGTGTCAGGGACTTGTTTCCTGCTTATTTTGCAAAAAAAAAAATTGTGTTGTGGGGGCTCGAACCATGAATGCCTGCTCTGCATCCGGCATCTCTACCGCTACGCTATTGCTTCCTGGCTTATTTTGCATATTTAGTTCTTATACGCTTTCCCATTGACTGCTAACTGTAGCTGCGCTTACGCACGCATAAAAACGAGTGCACTCACGGTTAAACATCTTTACAATTTAAAAAAAATATGACATGTTCATTTAGATTGTTTTATGTTTAATAGTCTGTAGGGGCATGTGTTGTGTTGTGTTTATTCACATTTCCGTGGACTCTGTTGTGGGTGACTACTTTGGGCACTTTCACACTTCTAGGGGCGTGTCCGCTTGCAGGGCTCAGCCTATGGACACGCCCCCTACTGTCTTACATGGACCGTGTTCGACTTAGGTGTGATTCAGCATGCTCTCATGAATATGCAGAGCATGCTGACATCACTCCGTTTAACTGCAGCCTCCGTGTAAGAGTTATAACTCTTACACGGAGGCTTCGTGAATCCTGGGGACTATTTATTTAGTCCAATGTTCAGTATGTTTTTGTTTCTATGTGGGAAAAATGGACAGAGCCCTTAGAGATCGTATCAAAGAACACATGTACCAGATACAGAAAAAAAGTGATGTTAGTGCATTATCTAAACATGTTAGGGTGAATGACAACACACACAACTTTACTTTTTTAGTTATAGGTAACATATATCACAACATCAGAATGGCAGACATTAGAAACAGGACAGAACAGCTTGAGGCAAAATGGATTATAAGACTGAAAGCAAATTCTGGGCATGGATTAAATGATAGGATACCAATAAGACCAAAACTTAAAGCAACACCGTTGAATAAATGAAATGTTATGTCAGTTTAAGACATGTTTACTTACATTAAGCATTGAGATTTTTAAAATTATGTGTTTATATCTGAGCACATTTTTATGCTAGTATATTTATATGTGCATTTTATATGTATTCTTTATATATGTGCTTTTTATGTGTTTGTTATGCATTACACTTTTTAGAATCATGTTTTCACAGTGAAAGACTGAATATTTTTACTTAATGAAGAATGTTCCTTTAAGATGATTGTGACTTAATTAGTTAGCTTAAGGTATATAAGATACATAGTAGACAGCATGCATTTGTATCTGAAGAAGCAGAAGTTGTCTGTGAAAGCACTTATACATCTGTGGTTGAATAAAGAAGAGTTTTTTACACTGGAACTACCTGCCATTTTTTGGACTACAAGTGTTTTACATTTAATTGCAAAACATGATGAAGTAACATGACAACACCTTGCTAAAGTTCAACAAAATCAGATAGAACAAGGAAGAAATATGAAAGGATCTGTCCATTATTTGTCATGGTATTCTCAAAATGAGTTTATAGGCCTTTGTGCAGACCAAGTTCTTAACACCATTCTGGATCAAAGAAGGGACTCAATTTTTTATGGCATAATTGTTGATGCAAAACCAGATATCTCGCACAACGAACAAAATGTCCTGACTCTCAGATACGTATTTCAAAACAAAGATTTAAACGAATTTGAAGAAAATGAACATTTCATCAAATTCATAAATTTTACTGGGAAAACTGAACAAAAAATAACTGAAGAAGTGCTTGTTACTCTTGAAAAACACAATATACCTCTTCAAGATTGCCGTTCACAAGGGTGCAGTAATGGCGCCAATATGCATGGTAAAGTAATCAGCATTCAAACCCGCATCCTAGAAAAGAACAAATTTGCAGTGTTTCCCCCTGTGGTGCACATTCATTAAATCGTACAGTAGTGAATGCTGCAAAAATCAATCCAGATGCTATAACATTTTTTGGAAATATAGAGAGCTTGTACACTTTCTTCGCTCATAGTTCTGCATGCTGGGAGGTACTTAGAAAACAGATACTATTATCTCTTCAAGGTGTGTCAGAAACAAGATGGAGCAAAAGAATTCAAGCTGTACATCCAGTCTTCAAACATTACCCTGGTGCACTTGCTGCGATAGATGACATTCTTAGTGAGATGGCTACAGGATTAACTCCTTCAGCACTAAATACGCTTAAAGGTTTGAAGAAATATTTTAGTTCTTATAAAGGTCTGTTGATGACAATATTCTGGCATAAAATACTAGCCAGTATTGATAATAAGAATATTGTCATACAAAGTAAAGGATTATCTCTTGATATAGAGACTGCCTTGGTAAAAGACTTAGTGGAAGAAATTCAGATGTTGCGCTGTTTGTAGGAAAACATTGTTCATGAAACTAAAGCAGTTGCTGCAGCAATAGAAATCCAACACCAATTTCCAGAGAAGCGCATAAATTCTGAAAACTTGGAAGAAGACTTCTGAAATGCTGTCGTGTACCAAGTGTTGGATTTTATTATCAACGATATAAAAACAAGATTTGAAGCAGCGAATAATATTTGCGAATTATTCTCTCCAATTTTAAATTTTCAGGATTTGGACAAAGATCAACTAACCACAAAAGGAGCAATACTTGTAAAACCTTACGAAAGAGATTTGTCGGATGATTTAATTTTTTTAAATTTTATTTTACATTTGTTAACCGGGAAAGTCTGACTGGATGCAGGTCCATTTTCAGTGGAGGCCTGAGGAGAAAAGCTCCAAGCAAATAATACAGTTCCATAGAGAATAACAGCAGCATCTAAGGAAACATAATAATAATATACATATAGGATACATATAAGAATATAGTTGAGTGCAGATGGCTCCAAGCACAAATATAGGTACAAAAAACAGTATCACATAAGAGAACAGTGAATATATTTAAAAAATAGTTAGCAGATTTTTTTGGCAGAAAGCCAATATTAATATAAGTATAAAGGATATAACCCGTGGTTGTTTTTTTTTTTTTTTTTTTTTTTTTTGAGTTGGGTAGCAACCATTTGATACTAAGCAAATTTCTAGCAACAGGACATAGGGAGCAGCCATTTGATCCCTAGCAGAATCCTAGCATCAGTACAGTGATATGGCCTAGCCTGGGGAGTAACATGTGCAATGCCAGTTAGTTATGTAGTGGGTTTTAAGAAGTTTTATTAAATTGAGAAGTAGTGGTGGTAGAAGTTAAGTGGCTTGGGAGTGAGTTCCAGGTTCTGGTGATAATGCAAGCAAAGAGAGATTTACCTGCCTCATTTTTGTGTTTGATGACATTTATATGGTTCTGATGACTAGATCTTAGGGTTCTGGTGGTGGTGCAGGGGTGAATTAAGTTTTGAAGCACTGGGGTTTTGTCAGAGAGGTAGTAGAGTTTATATGCTATTGAGAGTTGGTTGAATAGGAGTAGTTGAGGTAATTCGAGCTAATTTAGTTGCTTAAGGGCAAGACAGTGATGGGACCTATGAGAGGATTCAGTAGCAAATCTAGCAATCTTGTTGTAGCAGGATTCCAATTTGTTTATTTTGCTGTGGAAAATATTAGTTAAGATAGGGGAGGCATAAAGGAGAATGGATAAGAGGTGAGTTCTTGCAAAGGTGGCCTTGATAGGTCTAGTGATGAAATATCTATTCCTGTAGAGGAGACCAAGCGTTTTGTTAACTTTCTTAATTGTTTGGGCTATATGAATGTCAAATGTTAGATTATTGTTGATTTCAACACCTAATAGCTTTGTGTGTGTAGTTGGTGGAATTTGTATGCTGTCTCTAGATGCTATGGTATAATCATTATTTGGTGGAGGAGATCTAACAAGGCCAAAGAGAATGAGTTTGTTTTTTTTGGGATTAAGAATAAGTTTTATGTTAGTGAACCATTCTTCAGCTAAGGAGAAGTTTTTTGGGTTATAGCTTTTAGTTCATGTAGGGTGGGGGAGGCACATATAATGGTGGTATCTGCATATTGCACAACTGCAGCAGAGAGTGTGGATGAGGCTATTTGGTTAGTAAATAGCGAAAATAACAGAGGTCCTAAGGATGGACCCCTGGAGGACACCTATGCCTACTGGTAATAGAGAGGACAGTTGCTTTTGTCATAGAACTGCCTGCTGACAGTCTGTTAAATAGTTACTGAACCATGATATGGTGGAGGAGCTTATATTAAGTGATGCTAGACTTTCTAGGGGAATACTATGGTTCACCATGTCAAAGGCTTTTGATAAGTCTAGGAATACTGAGGATACAAATATACCATTGTTTCTATGTTAATTGACAATGTTGGGGAAGGAGAGTAGTGCTGTAGTAGTGCTATGGGAAGGTCTGAAGCCATGCTGGGATATGGATAGCAGGTTATTTTTAGAAGGTACTGCATTAGCTGGGACTGAACTACCCTTTGATAAAGGTGATAGGATTCCAATAGGGCGATAGTAAGTTCAAGGGACTTACCCCCTTTGTGCAGTGGAATAATATGCGATAATTTCCAGGCGTGAGGTACTTTACATTCTGATATTAACCTATTTATAAGAATGTACACTGGGTAGGCTATAGCTTCAGCAGATATTTGAAGGAAGTCTGCAGATAGATTGTCAGCTGCCAGAGTGGTTCGTTTCAGCTTCTTGAGAAGTTTAGCAATAGTTTTAGTAGGGACTGGCTCCAGGGAGAAACTGGAGGAGTTGTTTGTTATACTGATGTGGGTTGGGGTCTCTGTAGGTAAGGGGCTGCTAGTAGTATTTTGGGTGTTGGCCAGGGCTTGGACTGGTTTAGTAAAGTATTTGTTGAATTAGATGGGGATATTTTCATGGTTGTTTGGCAGTACAGGGTTAGGAGTGGTGGATTTTCCTGGGTGCAGTAAAGTATTTATAGTGGCCCAGAATTGTTGAGGGTTGTTGGAGTACTTTTCCTGCATGGTTGTATGGTAGTTAGTTTTGTCATGTTTTACTAGTATTTTAGCTTTGTTGCAGAGTTCAAGATAAGTTTGTCTCATAATGCTGTTTTTTTTTTTGTTGTTGTTTCTGGAATTGTAACCAGGCTTTGTCCCTTTCTTTCATAATGGTTTTAGTATCTTTTGTTAGCCATGGGGCATAGTTAGTTCTGATTCTAATGGCTCTGGGAGGTACATTATAGTTTGAGACATCTAAAAAGGTTGAGTTGAAGTACTGCACAGCATTGTTAAGAGGTAGTTGTTTTAAGGGAGTCCAGTTGCAGGATGTTAGTGAACTGATTAGGTCTTTAGGTTTGAATGTCTTTTTGTTACGTACTACTCTGAGGATAGGTTGTTTAATGTGGTGGGATCAACTCCTAATTAAGTAAGTTGCCTGATGGTCACTCAGACTGTCAGGAAGACAGCCTGAATGTTGAGCCCATGTGGGGTCTGATAGCAGAATCCAGTCTAAGATAGATTGGCGTTTGGAGGTTTTGTCAGTTCCAGTGGGGTCAGTTATATATGCCACACAATCACAGTCCTTAATGCAAAATAACATACCCAACACACTAGTAGTAGGCGACTCTGTAGTCAGGCACACTGATGTCCCACTAACTAGGCAGGACAAGGAGAAGGGTACAGTTAGCTGCCTGTTGGATGCCAGGATCCGCCACATAACACAAGCACTCAGGTCACGCCAGAACAAGTACAAATGCAACTCTGTCATTGTCCATGTTGGTGTGAATGACCTTAGATGTACCTCCCTGGACTACATGAAAAAAGACATGGAAGAGCTCTCTAATCATGTAGCCCAGGCCGGTATGACCCTGATCCTGAGTAGCATCCTGCCCTCACCAAGAATGATGCCACAGTATAAAGAAAAAATTGATCAATTTCAACAATTGGCTAAGTTTCTGGTGTCATTCAGAGGGGATCCAGTATCTGTCCACCTAGGATGACATACTCGACAAGCCACATTGCTTCACAAGAGATGGCTTGCACCTGTCACCCTTAGGCTTTCAAATACTGGCCAAGGCTCTTGCCACCCCCATAGTGCCTAAGTAACCACAAACTGAGGGTAATGCTACTCATCGCCAGAAGTCTAAACCTCAAAATGCATGCACTCGAGGCACTCCTCAGTATGGAGAACATTGACATCTGTGCCATAACAGAAACCTGGTTTAAGGCTCCTGACAGCACCCCAGCACTACTAGGCTATAACTCATACCATACCTTTCGGCCACAGAACCAGGACCGAAACACAAAAGGCGGGGGTGTATTCATATTCATCAAGGATACCCACACCCGGGAAACACTGCAGTGGCTCTGCTGGATAGTAGCGCAGGGAACTAATGGCTCTGCTGGACAGAGACACAGGGAACTAATCTAAGGGGGTGGTGAAAGCCAACACATTCTGGCTAGGCTTATAAATGCCCTTGGGCAAATATCCTAGTACTTACCTATGAACCTATGAACCTATGAACCTATAATTTGGTTGAACCCATGGAGGTTTATATGGGTGGAGGGATTTTGGCTGGAACAGTCAGACCAGTCAATGTTGAAGTCACCTAATATTATAGTTTCATGAGGAAGGGAGTATGACATCCAGTTTAGTAGGTTTTCCAGTATGATAGTATTATTACCTGGTGGGATATATCCACTTGAAATTATTATGTGTTTGTTGGAGTTGACTTTTAATTTGCCTAGAATTAGTTATATGACTTTTACTTCTTGGGAGTTACACTCAAATTGTTCAAAAGTGAGGTGGTTTTGGAAAAGTATTGCCACACTGCCTCTTTTTTAATTTGTTCTGTCTCTACATATGATGTTGTGCCCAGGGGCACTAATTTCATTATCATGGTGTTCATGTTTGAGCCATGTTTCTGTTAGTACCATGACTTCTAGCTTGTATAGAGCTAGAAAGGCATGAAGGTCCTGGGTTTTGTTACGAATGCTTCTCACATTACTGTTTCAAATGAGTAAAGATGAGGATGGCCTTAGATATAGAAGATTTAGTTACTGAATGGTACTGTGGTTAGTGCTGTTGGGCCCTGGATTAGGGTGACTGTCCCCACAGCAAGTTAGTTTTTGGAGGAGGTATAGATACAGCTTGTTAAGTTTGTGAAATATCCTAGCCTGTTTCTAGGAGGCTGGGGTACTGGTTATGTACTTAAGAGTATTATAAAGGAAGGAAAAAGACTGGGTGGAGGAAAGGTTGTAGGGTGATATAGGGAAATGTTCTTCCTATCTAGAACTGGTTGTGGAATCTGTTTGCCATGGTGGTGGGGAGTTGGTGTTAAGGTGTGTGTGGTAAGAGGAAAGGAGTGACAGAAGAAGGAGGGAGAAGATGGTTAATGAGGAACATAATACTTTTAGTAAGTGGAAGAAATGCATATAAGACATGTTGAGTCAGACGAGTATGTAGGTTATTGAAGGGGTGATAGTGGTAATAGTGGTCAGGTGTTGAATAGGGGTGTGGTGGAGTCTATAAGTGAGGGATGGTAGGTGAGGTATGATTGCATAATTGGGAGGTAGATGTGTTGGGGGTATGGTCTACAAACTATAAATGAAATTGAAGTGGGGAGGGTGGGAATGGGGGTGGGGTAGAGGAGCAAAGTGAGTGCAGCGAATGGAGCGGGGCAGTACTCTCCAGTAGTTCTAGCAAACTAGAACAGAAAAAAAACTACCAGTACGAAGGTTGAATAGTTTGGACAGGGGAGAGAATACTGTGATTAATGTCCAGGGGCCTGCTTTTAATGTAATTGTACAAAAACTAAGCAGAGAAGCTGACAGTTGCTGGCTGAGAGCAAGGCTATAGAGGTGGACGAAAAGAGATTATGGTAGTGAAAGTTGAGAGTAGGGATCTTATGAGTGGGAGAGAGGGCAGAGGGATTCTATCTGTAAGAGAGAGGTCAGAGGGAGGATACAAACAGGTAGAGATGTGAGGACTGTGCCAGTAGGAAGCTATGAGAGTAAAGGGAAAGAGCTAGCAGAGAAAGTGGATGGGAGTAAGGTTATGAGGAAAGGTGAGTGACTTGAACACTAGTGAGAGCAGTGGGTAGTGGGGTGAGGTGAGAAGGGAGGGCTATAGCTGACCAAGGGCAGTAGCTTACATAGGCATACAGCAGACACAAAGTTAAAGTCTACACCAAGTGGGTATAGAGTGGTAGGATTACTGAATACACAGTGTAACATACGTTGTAATTATACTGCACTGTTGCTGGATAGGAATTCCACCGAGGGAACAACACTCATAGAGTGAGTGGATTGTCTTCAAGGCTGATTGGGGTTCACATTGTCCTTGTTTTGATTGGTATCAGGGACCTGAAAAACAAAGAGAGAGAGGGGGGATAAGTATGAGGTGAATAGTAGTAGTCAATAGCTGTATTAAGGTAATAGAGAGGACTATGTAATAAGTAAAGGAATAGGCTAAGTAAGGATATAACTGGAGAAGAAATGAGGGAGAAGGAAGTAAGTATTAGGTTAGGAGAGAAGTCATATGGGACCAAGATATGAGAAGAGTAAGAGTAAGATGGAAGAATGAACTAGATGTATTATAGGGACAGACATTAGAAAGGGGTAGCAGGATAGTAGAGAACTGAGTTAGGTTAAAGTGCATATCTTCCTGAGTAGGGAATAAAATACAGTTAACAAACAATTTGGTAGAGTCATTTAGCAATTCACATCATTATACAGTGCCAACTAAAATAAATTACACTGACCTTTATATAATACTAGGACAAATCAAAACCTTATTTAATAGGCAGACACAGTGAAGACTGCTATAGAGAGCATAAGCATGTCTCAAACAATGAAGGGGGGGGGCTGTTTGATTGATCGGCAAGGCCCAGACTTCACTGGAAGCTCACAGCATTAGAGAAATTCAATAAAAAGTCATGTAATGCTACTCTTAACAGTTAGTCTCTAAAAAAAACAAAAACACAGTTAGCAAAGTCTCAGCAATGTAGGGGGGCTATTTGGTTGACCAGCAAGGCCCTGGCTTCACCAGCAGCACAAAGCATTAGGAAAACGCATTACTCAGTCAAACACTGTTACTGTTCACAGTTTTCAGCACACTGAACCATAAACGCGGTTCACAAAAGCTTAAGAAATGTAGGGGGGATTAGCTGGTCCAACAATGCCCAGTCTTCAACCAAGACTGGCTCTGTGGTGCAATGGATAGCGCATTGGACTTCTAATTCTAATTCAAAGCTTACAGTGTTGGAAAAAATGCACAAACGGGTCATTTAAGATGACTGTTATCAGTTACTATCAAAATGATCAAAGAATATGGTTCGCAAAGGCCTCAGCAGGATGAAGCACAATGTGCAACTAAGGTAAACCACAGTAGAAAGTGCATTAACAGGGCATGTAGTGTTTCAGTTCACAGTCATTATAACACAAACAATAAACATGGCTCACAAAAACCATGCCAGTACATAACTCAGATCACAGCTTGGTGATGCAGCATATAAAAACACAGGAACAGGGCATATAATACTACTGTATACATATATTAGCAAAGCAAACCAAAAACACGGCTGCTAAATGACCAAACAGTAGTTAGCTAAGAACACAGTTTGGTTGGGTACGCTGTTTCACTGAAGAACACCAATAAGGCTACTTAACAGACTCTATTCACCATTGGACATCTATATGTTAGATCGGCAAGGCAGAGTAGTGAATACAGATGCAATATCAACACATTAAACCTTTACAAACAGATTGATCCCAGTAAAGGGTTTACCTGGTCAGGTAAACACACAACCACACCATGGGGCAGACAGGATGGGAAAGAGAATGGGCCAAAGCCAAGTGTATGATTTAAGAGATGCAGTGCATTGTGGGAGGTGAATGGGGACATACAGTCTCATGAAAAGAGATGGGCAATTAAAGGCAAAGCCAGTAGGTGGTGCAGCACTCTCCAGTATTTCTAGCGAACTAGAAGAGAAAAAACTATTAGTAATAAGGTTGAATAGTTTGGTACAGGGGAGAGAGAATGCTGTGATTAATGTCCAGGGGGCCTGCTTTGAATGTAATTGTGCACAAACTAAGCAGAGAAGCTGATAGTTGCTGGCTGAGAGCAAGGCTATAGAGGTGGATGAAAAGAGATTATAGTAGGGAAAGGTAGGGATCGTTATGAGTGGGAGAGAGGACAGAGGGATTCTGTCTGTAAGAGAGAGGTCAGATGGAGTATACAAACAGGTAGAGATGTGAGGACTGTGTCAGTAGAAAGCTATGAGAGTAGAGATAAAGAGCTAGCAGAGAAAGTGGATGGGAGTAAGGTTACGAGGAAAGGTGAGTGACTTGAACACTAGTGAGAGCAGGGGGTAGTGGAGTGAGGTGCACAGGGAGTGCTATAGCTGACCAAGGGCAGTAAATTACATAGGCATACAGTAGACACAAAGTTAAAGTCTACTCCAAGTGGGTACAGAGTGGTAGGATTACTGAATACACAGTGTAACATACGGTGTAATTATACTGCACTGTTGCTGGATAGGAATTCCACCGGGGGAACAACACTCATAAAGTGAGTGGATGGTCTTCAAGGCTGATTGGGGATAGCAATGTCCTTGTTTGGATTGGTATCAGGAACCTGAAAAACAATAAGAGAGTGGGAATAAGTATGAGGTGAACAGTAGTAGTCAATAGCTGTATTAAGGTAGAAGAGAGGACTATGTAATAAGTAAAGGAATAGGCTAAGTAGGGATATAAATGGAGGAGAAATGAGGGAGAAGGAAGTAAGTGTTAGATTAGGAGAGAAGTCATATGGGACCAAGATATGAGAATAGTAAGAGTAAGATGGAAGATTGAACATGATATATTATAGGGACAAACAGTAGAAAGGGGTAGCGGAATAGTAAAAAACTGAGTTAAGTTAAAGTGCAGTGCTACCTGAGCAGGGAATAATATACAGTTCACAAACAATTTGGTAAAGACATTTAGCAATTCACATCCTTATACAGTGCCAACTTAAACAAAGTACTCTGAACCTTATACAATACTAGGACAAATCAAAACCTAATTTAATAGGCAGACAAGTGAAGACTGCTATAGAGAGCATAAGAATGTCTAAAACAATGAAGGGGGCTGTTTGATTGATCAGCAAGACCCATGCTTCACAGGCAGCTCACAACATTAGAGAAACATAATAACAAGTCATGTAACGCTACTCTTAACAGTTAGCCTCTAAACAAACCAAAAACAAACAATACCAAGTCATGTAATGCTACTCTTTTAACAGTTAGCCTCTGAAGAAACCAAAAACATGGTTCGAAAAGTCTCAGCCATGTAGTGGGGCTATTTGGTTGACCAGCAAGGCCCTGGCTTCACCAGCAGCGACAGCATTAGGAAAATGCATTACCCAGTCAAATACTGCTACTGTTAGCAGTTTTCAGCCCACAGAACCATAAACGTGGTCACAAAAGCTTAAGAAATGTAGTGGGGGCTATTAGCTGGTCCAACAATGCCCAGTCTTCAACCATAGCTTACAGTGTTGGAAAAAACCCACAAACAGGTAATTTATGATGACAGTTAGCTGTTACTTTCAAGACAAACTGAGAATATGGTTCACAAAAAACTTCAACAGCAACTCGCAGAGTCAGAAAAAAAATGCACAATTGGGTCAGATAAGGTGACTGTTAGCAGTTACTATCAAAACGAACCAAGGATAAGGAATATAGTAAATCAAACCAAAAAGACAGCTCCTAAATGCCCCAACAGTAGTTAGTTAAGTATAGTTTGGTTGGGTATGCTGTTTCAATGAAGAACACCAATAAGGCTACTTAACAGACTCTATGCACCTTTGGACAACTATATATTAGATTGGCAAGGTAGAGCAGTGAATACAGATGCAATCTCAACACATTACACCTTTACAAAGCAGCCAGTAAAGGATTTATCTGGTCAGCAGGGGCAGACATGATTCCAAAGAGAATTGCGCCAAAGCCAAGTGTCTGATTTAAGAGATGCATTGCATTGTGGGAGGTGAATGGTGATGTACAGTCTCCAGAAAATGGATGAGTAATTAAAGGCAGAGCCAGTATGTGGTGCAGCACTCTCCAGTAGTTCTAGCAAACTAGAAGAGAAAAAACTATCCGTAAGAAGGTTGAATAGTTTGGTAAAGGGGAGAGAATGTTGCGATTAATGTCCAGGGGGCCTGCTTTGAATGTAATTGTACACAAACTAAGCATAGAAGCTGCAGTTGCTGGCATGAGAGCAAGGCTATAGAGGTGGATGAAAAGAGATTATGGTAGGGAAAGGTAAGAGTAGGGATCTTATGAGTGGGAGAGAGGACAGAGGGATTCTATCTGTAAGAGAGAGGTCAGAGGGTGGATACCAACAGGTAGAGATGTGAGGACTGTGTCAGTAGGAAGCTATGAGAGGAGAGGGCAAGAGCTAGCAGAGAAAGTGGATGGGAGTAAGGTTATGAGGAAAGGTGAGTGACTTGAACACTAGTGAGAGCAGGGGTCGTGGGGTGAGGTGCACAGGTAGTGCTATAGCTGACCAAGGACAGTACCTTACATAGGCATACAGTAGACACAAAGTTAAAGTCTACACCAAGTGGGTATAGAGTGGCAGGATTACTGAATACACAGTGTAACATATGTTGCAATTATGCTTCACTGTTGCTGGATAGGAATTCCACCAAGGGAACAACACTCATAAAGTGAGTGGATTGTCTTCAAGGCTGATTGGGGTTAACAATGTCCTTGTTTTGATTGGTATCAGGGACCTGAAAAAAAATGAGAGAGAGAGACAGAGAGAGAAAGAAAGAGAGAGAGAGAGGGGGGATAAGTATGAGGTGAATAGCAATAGTCGATAGCTGTAGTAAGGTAATAGAGAGGACTATGTAATAAGTAAAGGAATAGGCTAAGTAAGGATATAACTGGAGAAGAAATGAGGGAGAAGGAAGTAAGTATTAGGTTAGGAGAGAAGTCATATGGGACCAAGATATGAAAAGAGTAAGAGGAAGATGGAAGAATGAACTAGATGTATTATAGGGACAGACATTAGAAAGGGGTAGCAGGATACTAGAGAAGTGAGTTAAGTTAAAGTGCAGAGCCACCTGAGTAGGGAATAATAATACAAAGTTAACAAACAATTTGGTAAAGTCATTTAGCAATTCACATTGTTATACAGTGCCAACTAAAACAAAGTACACTGAACCTTATACAATACTAGGACAAATCATAACCTTATTTAATAGGGAGACACTCTGAAGACTGCTATAGAGAGCATAAGTATGTCTCAAACAATGAAGGGGGATGTTTGGTTGATTGGCAAGGCCCAGGCTTCACTGGCAGCTCAAAGCATTAGAGAAACGCAATAACAAGCCATGTAATGCTACTATTTACAGTCAGCCTCTAAACAAACCGAAAACACAGTTTGCAAAGTCTCCGCAATGTAGGGGGGCTATTTGGTTGACCAGCAAGGCCCTGGCTTCACCAGCAGCACACAGCATTCGAAAAACACAATACCCAGTCAAATACTGCTACTGTTAGCAGTTTTCAGCACACTGAACCATAAATGCGGTTCACAAAAACTTAAGAAATGCAAGGGGGGGGGGCTATTAGCTTGTTCAACAATGCCCATTCTTCAACCAAAGCTTACAGTGTTGGAAAAAATGCAGAAACAGGTAATTTAAGATGATTGTTAGCAGTTACTTTCAAGACGAACCAAGAATATGGTTCACAAAGCAAACCAAGAATATGGTTCACAAAAACTTTCAACAGCAGCTCACAGAGTCAGACAAAAACACACAATCAGGTCAGATAAGGTGACTGTTAGCAGCTGTTATCAAAATGAACCAAGAATATGGTTGGCAAAGGCCTTATCAGGATGAAGCACAATGTACAGCTAAGGTAAACTGCAGTAGAAAGTGCAATAACAGGGCAATTAGTGTTTCAGTTTACAGTCATTATAACACAAACAAAAACACGGCTCTCAAAAACCATGCCAGTACATAGCTCAGATCACAGCTTTGTGAAGCAGCATATAAAAACACAGGAACAGGGCATATAATACTACTGTATACAGATATTAGCATAGCAAACCAAACACATGGCTCCTAAATGCCCCAACATTGATTAGTTAAGTATACAGTTTGGTTGGGTATGCTGTTTCAGTGAGGAACACCAATAAGGCTACTTAACAGATTCTATGCACCGTTGGACAACTATATGTTAGATTGGCAAGGAAGAGCAGTGAATACCAAGGCAATCTCAACACATTAAACCTTTACAAAGCAGATTAATCCTAGTAATGGGTTTACCTGCTCAGCTAAACACACAAAACACAATGGCGCAGACAGGGTTGGAAAGAGAATGGCGCCAAAGCCAAGTGTATGATTTAAGAGACTCAGTGCATTGTGAGAGGTGAATGGGGACATAAAGTCTGTGGAGAAGGGATGAGCAATTAAAGGCAGAGCCAGTATGTGGCAAAGCACTCTACAGTAGTTCTAGCAAACTAGAAGAGAAAAAACTATCAGTAAGAAGGTTGAAGAGTTTAGTACAGTGGAGAGAATACTGTGATTAATGTCCAGGGGGCCTGCTTTGAATGTAATTGTACACAAACTAAACATAGAAGCTGACAGTTGCTGGCTGAGAGCAAGGCTATAGAGGTGGATGAAAAGAGATTATGGTAGGGAAAGGTGAGAGTAGGGATCTTATGAGTGGGAGAGAGGACAGAGGGATTCTATCTGTAAAAGAGAGGTCTGAGGGAGGATACAAACAGGTAGAGATGTGTGGACTGTGTCAGTAGAAAGCTATAAGAGTACAGGGAAAGAGCTAGCAGAGAAAGTGGATGGGAGTAAGGTTACGAGGAAAGGTGAGTGACTTGAACACTAGTGAGAGCAGGGGGTAGTGGAGTGAGGTGCACAGGGAGTGCTATAGCTGACCAAGGACAGTACCTTACATAGGCATACAGTAGACACAAAGTTAAAGTCTACACCAAGTGGGTATAGAGTGGCAGGATTACTGAATACACAGTTTAACATATGTTGCAATTATGCTTCACTGTTGCTGGATAGGAATTCCGCCAAGGGAACAACACTCATAAAGTGAGTGGATTGTCTTCAAGGCTGATTGGGGTTAACAATGTCCTTGTTTTGATTGGTATCAGGGACCTGAAAAAAAATGAGAGAGACAGAGAGAGAGAGAGAGAGAGAAAGAAAGAGAGAGAGAGAGGGGGGATAAGTATGAGGTGAATAGCAATAGTCGATAGCTGTAGTAAGGTAATAGAGAGGACTATGTAATAAGTAAAGGAATAGGCTAAGTAAGGATATAACTGGAGAAGAAATGAGGGAGAAGGAAGTAAGTATTAGGTTAGGAGAGAAGTCATATGGGACCAAGATATGAAAAGAGTAAGAGGAAGATGGAAGAATGAACTAGATGTATTATAGGGACAGACATTAGAAAGGGGTAGCA
The DNA here is from genome assembly GCF_019279795.1 of Protopterus annectens. NCBI lineage: Eukaryota > Metazoa > Chordata > Ceratodontiformes > Protopteridae > Protopterus > Protopterus annectens. The sequence goes on from NC_056744.1 coordinate 474,247,748, forward strand.
GGATAGTAGAGAACTGAGTTAGGTTAAAGTGCATATCTACCTGAGTAGGGAATAAAATACAGTTAACAAACAATTTGGTAGAGTCATTTAGCAATTCACATCATTATACAGTGCCAACTAAAATAAATTACACTGACCTTTATATAATACTAGGACAAATCAAAACCTTATTTAATAGGCAGACACAGTGAAGACTGCTATAGAGAGCATAAGCATGTCTCAAACAATGAAGGGGGGGGGCTGTTTGATTGATCGGCAAGGCCCAGACTTCACTGGAAGCTCACAGCATTAGAGAAATTCAATAAAAGTCATGTAATGCTACTCTTAACAGTTAGTCTCTAAAAAAAACAAAAACACAGTTAGCAAAGTCTCAGCAATGTAGGGGGGCTATTTGGTTGACCAGCAAGGCCCTGGCTTCACCAGCAGCACAAAGCATTAGGAAAACGCATTACCCAGTCAAACACTGTTACTGTTCACAGTTTTCAGCACACTGAACCATAAACGCGGTTCACAAAAGCTTAAGAAATGTAAGGGGGGGGGGGATTAGCTGGTCCAACAATGCCCAGTCTTCAACCAAGACTGGCTCTGTGGTGCAATGGATAGCGCATTGGACTTCTAATTCTAATTCAAAGCTTACAGTGTTGGAAAAAATGCACAAACAGGTCATTTAGGATGACTGTTATCAGTTACTATCAAAATGATCAAAGAATATGGTTCGCAAAGGCCTCAGCAGGATGAAGCACAATGTGCAACTAAGGTAAACCACAGTAGAAAGTGCATTAACAGGGCATGTAGTGTTTCAGTTCACAGTCATTATAACACAAACAATAAACATGGCTCACAAAAACCATGCCAGTACATAACTCAGATCACAGCTTGGTGATGCAGCATATAAAAACACAGGAACAGGGCATTTAATACTACTGTATACATATATTAGCAAAGCAAACCAAAAACACGGCTGCTAAATGACCAAACAGTAGTTAGCTAAGAACACAGTTTGGTTGGGTACGCTGTTTCACTGAAGAACACCAATAAGGCTACTTAACAGACTCTATTCACCATTGGACAGCTATATGTTAGATCGGCAAGGCAGAGTAGTGAATACAGATGCAATATCAACACATTAAACCTTTACAAACAGATTGATCCCAGTAAAGGGTTTACCTGGTCAGGTAAACACACAACCACACCATGGGGCAGACAGGATGGGAAAGAGAATGGGCCAAAGCTAAGTGTATGATTTAAGAGATGCAGTGCATTGTGGGAGGTGAATGGGGACATACAGTCTCTGGAGAAGAGATGTGCAATTAAAGGCAAAGCCAGTAGGTGGTGCAGCACTCTCCAGTATTTCTAGCGAACTAGAAGAGAAAAAACTATTAGTAATAAGGTTGAATAGTTTGGTACAGGGGAGAGAGAATGCTGTGATTAATGTCCAGGGGGCCTGCTTTGAATGTAATTGTGCACAAACTAAGCAGAGAAGCTGATAGTTGCTGGCTGAGAGCAAGGCTATACAGGTGGATGAAAAGAGATTATAGTAGGGAAAGGTAGGGATCGTTATGAGTGGGAGAGAGGACAGAGGGATTCTGTCTGTAAGAGAGAGGTCAGATGGAGTATACAAACAGGTAGAGATGTGAGGACTGTCAGTAGAAAGCTATGAGAGTAGAGATAAAGAGCTAGCAGAGAAAGTGGATGGGAGTAAGGTTACGAGGAAAGGTGAGTGACTTGAACACTAGTGAGAGCAGGGGGTAGTGGAGTGAGGTGCACAGGGAGTGCTATAGCTGACCAAGGGCAGTAAATTACATAGGCATACAGTAGACACAAAGTTAAAGTCTACTCCAAGTGGGTACAGAGTGGTAGGATTACTGAATACACAGTGTAACATACGGTGTAATTATACTGCACTGTTGCTGGATAGGAATTCCACCGGGGGAACAACACTCATAAAGTGAGTGGATGGTCTTCAAGGCTGATTGGGGATAGCAATGTCCTTGTTTGGATTGGTATCAGGAACCTGAAAAACAATAAGAGAGAGAGAGGGTATAAGTATGAGGTGAACAGTAGTAGTCAATAGCTGTATTAAGGAAGAAGAGACGACTATGTAATAAGTAAAGGAATAGGCTAAGTAGGGATATAAATGGAGGAGAAATGAGGGAGAAGGAAGTAAGTGTTAGATTAGGAGAGAAGTCATACGGGACCAAGATATGAGAATAGTAAGAGTAAGATGGAAGATTGAACATGATAGGGACAAACAGTAGAAAGGGGTAGCGGAATAGTAAAAAACTGAGTTAAGTTAAAGTGCAGTGCTACCTGAGCAGGGAATAATATACAGTTTAATAATATACAAATCAAAACCTAATTTAATAGGCAGACAAGTGAAGACTGCTATAGAGAGCATAAGAATGTCTAAAACAATGAAGGGGGCTGTTTGATTGATCAGCAAGGCCCATGCTTCACAGGCAGCTCACAACATTAGAGAAACATAATAACAAGTCATGTAACGCTACTCTTAACAGTTATAATCAAAAAATAGCAAGCCCAGCGGAGTTAATGCTCAGCGGATAAATAGAGATACAGGAATGAAAAATAATAAAGTCAATTACCGCTGAGCAATACAATGAAGGGTTCCAAAAAGTTCAATCTCAAAAACCTTCCAAGTCCAATAGCTGATAAAGGCTGACTGTCCAATAATAGGCAGAACATAGTAAAAAAACAGGTTGATTTGATATAAATAGGTTAGCGCTTTCGCAATAGCTTCTTCAGACCTTATAACATAAAGCATTGAAAGTCACTATTTTAAATACACAAAAAAGGCGCCAAAATCCCAGAAACTTCTTAAAGTTACAATACTCATTTAAAGACACATTAAAAACACAATAAAATAACATAGTGTTCATATCACTATAAATGGTAAAAAACATATCATGTCAAAGCCATATAAATATTCATGATTATAATAGCAATAGAAACATAAAAAATAATAAACATGGACAAAATTCAAGTGAATGTAGTGCAATAATATATACATACTAACATCTCTTGTTCCCTAACCTCCTGGATTTCAATAATGGGCGTAGGGGAACTTTCCCATTCAATCCTGGTGTTACATCAGCCCTAAATTTAATAATCCAATGAATTTCCCTGGTCTCAGTATAGTTGCTAATATCTCCTCTCCTATGTGTTTTAGAAATCTGTTCCAGTATCCTGAATTTGAACTGATGTGCAGTAGTAGTCAATAGCTGTATTAAGGTAGAAGAGACGACTATGTAATAAGTAAAGGAATAGGCTAAGTAGGGATATAAATGGAGGAGAAATGAGGGAGAAGGAAGTAAGTGTTAGATTAGGAGAGAAGTCATACGGGACCAAGATATGAGAATAGTAAGAGTAAGATGGAAGATTGAACATGATATATTATAGGGACAAACAGTAGAAAGGGGTAGCGGAATAGTAAAAAACTGAGTTAAGTTAAAGTGCAGTGCTACCTGAGCAGGGAATAATATACAGTTTAATAATATACAAATCAAAACCTAATTTAATAGGCAGACAAGTGAAGACTGCTATAGAGAGCATAAGAATGTCTAAAACAATGAAGGGGGCTGTTTGATTGATCAGCAAGGCCCATGCTTCACAGGCAGCTCACAACATTAGAGAAACATAATAACAAGTCATGTAACGCTACTCTTAACAGTTAGCCTCTAAACAAACCAAAAACAAACAATACCAAGTCATGTAATGCTACTCTTTTAACAGTTAGCCTCTGAAGAAACCAAAAACATGGTTCGAAAAGTCTCAGCCATGTAGTGGGGCTATTTGGTTGACCAGCAAGGCCCTGGCTTCACCAGCAGCAACAGCATTAGGAAAATGCATTACCCAGTCAAATACTGCTACTGTTAGCAGTTTTCAGCCCACAGAACCATAAACGTGGTCACAAAAGCTTAAGAAATGTAGTGGGGGCTATTAGCTGGTCCAACAATGCCCAGTCTTCAACCATATCTTACAGTGTTGGAAAAAACCCACAAACAGGTAATTTATGATGACAGTTAGCTGTTACTTTCAAGACAAACTGAGAATATGGTTCACAAAAAACTTCAACAGCAACTTGCAGAGTCAGAAAAAAAATGCACAATTGGGTCAGATAAGGTGACTGTTAGCAGTTACTATCAAAACGAACCAAGGATAAGGAATATAGTAAATCAAACCAAAAAGACAGCTCCTAAATGCCCCAACAGTAGTTAGTTAAGTATAGTTTGGTTGGGTATGCTGTTTCAATGAAGAACACCAATAAGGCTACTTAACAGACTCTATGCACCTTTGGACAACTATATATTAGATTGGCAAGGTAGAGCAGTGAATACAGATGCAATCTCAACACATTACACCTTTACAAAGCAGATTAATGCCAGTAAAGGATTTATCTGGTCAGCAGGGGCAGACATGATTCCAAAGAGAATTGCGCCAAAGCCAAGTGTCTGATTTAAGAGATGCAGTGCATTGTGGGAGGTGAATGGTGATGTACAGTCTCCAGAAAATGGATGAGTAATTAAAGGCAGAGCCAGTATGTGGCGCAGCACTCTCCAGTAGCTCTAGCAAACTAGAAGAGAAAAAACTATCCGTAAGAAGGTTGAATAGTTTGGTAAAGGGGAGAGAATGTTGCGATTAATGTCCAGGGGGCCTGCTTTGAATGTAATTGTACACAAACTAAGCATAGAAGCTGCAGTTGCTGGCATGAGAGCAAGGCTATAGAGGTGGATGAAAAGAGATTATGGTAGGGAAAGGTAAGAGTAGGGATCTTATGAGTGGGAGAGAGGACAGAGGGATTCTATCTGTAAGAGAGAGGTCAGATGGAGTATACAAACAGGTAGAGATGTGAGGACTGTGTCAGTAGGAAGCTATGAGAGGAGAGGTAAAGAGCTAGCAGAGAATGTGGATGGGAGTAAGGTTATGAGGAAAGGTGAGTGACTTGAACACTAGTGAGAGCAGGGGTAGTGGGGTGAGGTGCACAGGTAGTGCTATAGCTGACCAAGGACAGTACCTTACATAGGCATACAGTAGACACAAAGTTAAAGTCTACACCAAGTGGGTATAGAGTGGCAGGATTACTGAATACACAGTGTAACATATGTTGCAATTATGCTTCACTGTTGCTGGATAGGAATTCCACCAAGGGAACAACACTCATAAAGTGAGTGGATTGTCTTCAAGGCTGATTGGGGTTAACAATGTCCTTGTTTTGATTGGTATCAGGGACCTGAAAAAAAATGAGAGAGAGAGACAGAGAGAGAGAGAGAGAGAGAAAGAAAGAGAGAGAGAGAGAGGGGGGATAAGTATGAGGTGAATAGCAATAGTCGATAGCTGTAGTAAGGTAATAGAGAGGACTATGTAATAAGTAAAGGAATAGGCTAAGTAAGGATATAACTGGAGAAGAAATGAGGGAGAAGGAAGTAAGTATTAGGTTAGGAGAGAAGTCATATGGGACCAAGATATGAAAAGAGTAAGAGGAAGATGGAAGAATGAACTAGATGTATTATAGGGACAGACATTAGAAAGGGGTAGCAGGATAGTAGAGAAGTGAGTTAAGTTAAAGTGCAGAGCCACGTGAGTAGGGAATAATAATAAAAAGTTAACAAACAATTTGGTAAAGTCATTTAGCAATTCACATTATTATACAGTGCCAACTAAAACAAAGTACACTGAACCTTATACAATACTAGGACAAATCATAACCTTATTTAATAGGGAGACACTCTGAAGACTGCTATAGAGAGCATAAGTATGTCTCAAACAATGAAGGGGGATGTTTGGTTGATTGGCAAGGCCCAGGCTTCACTGGCAGCTCAAAGCATTAGAGAAACGCAATAACAAGCCATGTAATGCTACTATTTACAGTTAGCCTCTAAACAAACCAAAAACACAGTTTGCAAAGTCTCCGCAATGTAGGGGGGCTATTTGGTTGACCAGCAAGGCCCTGGCTTCACCAGCAGCACACAGCATTCGAAAAACACAATACCCAGTCAAATACTGCTACTGTTAGCAGTTTTCAGCACACTGAACCATAAATGCGGTTCACAAAAACTTAAGAAATGCAAGGGGGGGGCTATTAGCTTGTTCATCAATGCCCATTCTTCAACCAAAGCTTACAGTGTTGGAAAAAATGCAGAAACAGGTAATTTAAGATGATTGTTAGCAGTTACTTTCAAGACGAACCAAGAATATGGTTCACAAAGCAAACCAAGAATATGGTTCACAAAAACCTTCAACAGCAGCTCACAGAGTCAGACAAAAACACACAATCAGGTCAGATAAGGTGACTGTTAGCAGCTGTTATCAAAATGAACCAAGAATATGGTTGGCAAAGGCCTTATCAGGATGAAGCACAATGTACAGCTAAGGTAAACTGCAGTAGAAAGTGCAATAACAGGGCAATTAGTGTTTCAGTTTACAGTCATTATAACACAAACAAAAACACGGCTCTCAAAAACCACGCCAGTACATAGCTCATATCACAGCTTGGTGAAGCAGCATATAAAAACACAGGAACAGGGCATATAATACTACTGTATACAGATATTAGCATAGCAAACCAAACACATGGCTCCTAAATGCCCCAACATTGGTTAGTTAAGTATACAGTTTGGTTGGGTATGCTGTTTCAGTGAGGAACACCAATAAGACTACTTAACAGATTCTATGCACCGTTGGACAACTATATGTTCGATTGGCAAGGAAGAGCAGTGAATACCAATGCAATCTCAACACATTAAACCTTTACAAAGCAGATTAATCCTAGTAATGGGTTTACCTGCTCAGCTAAACACACAACACACAATGGCGCAGACAGGGTTGGAAAGAGAATGGCGCCAAAGCCAAGTGTATGATTTAAGAGACTCAGTGCATTGTGAGAGGTGAATGGGGACATACAGTCTGTGGAGAAGGGATGAGCAATTAAAGGCAGAGCCAGTATGTGGCAAAGCACTCTACAGTAGTTCTAGCAAACTAGAAGAGAAAAAACTATCAGTAAGAAGGTTGAAGAGTTTAGTACAGTGGAGAGAATACTGTGATTAATGTCCAGGGGGCCTGCTTTGAATGTAATTGTACACAAACTAAACATAGAAGCTGACAGTTGCTGGCTGAGAGCAAGGCTATAGAGGTGGATGAAAAGAGATTATGGTAGGGAAAGGTGAGAGTAGGGATCTTATGAGTGGGAGAGAGGACAGAGGGATTCTATCTGTAAAAGAGAGGTCTGAGGGAGGATACAAACAGGTAGAGATGTGAGGACTGTGTCAGTAGAAAGCTATAAGAGTACAGGGAAAGAGCTAGCAGAGAAAGTGGATGGGAGTAAGGTTATGAGAAAAGTGAGTGACTTGAATACTAGTGAGAACAGGGGTAGTGGGGTGAGGTGCTCAGGGAGTGCAATAGCTGACCAAGGGCCATACCTTATACAGGCATACAGTAGACACAAAGTTAAAGTCTACATCAAGTGGGTATAGAGTGGTGAGATTACTGAATGCACAGTGTAACATACGTTGTAATTATACTGCGCTGTGGCTGGATAGGAATTCCACCGAGGGAACAGCACTCATATAGTGAGTGGATGGTCTTCAAGGCTGATTGGTGTTAGCAATGTCCTTGTTTGGATTGGTATCAGGGACCTGAAAAACAATTAGAGAGAGAGAGGGGGGGGGGATAAGTATAAGGTGAATAGTAGTAGTCGATAGCTGTAGTAAGGTAGTAGAGAGGACTATGTAATAAGTAAAGGAATAGGCTAACTAGGGATATAAATGGAGGAGAAATGAGGGAGAAGGAACTAAGTGTTAGGTTAGGAGAGAAGTCATATTGGACCAAGACAGGAGAATAGTAAGGGGAAGATTGAACTACATGTATTATAGGGAAAGACAGTAGAAAGGGGTAGCAGGATAGTAGAGAACTGAGCTAAGTTAAAGTGCAGAGCCACCTGAGTAGGGAATAATATACAGTTAACAAACAATTTGGTAAAGTCCTTTTGCAATTCACATCATTATACAGTGCCAACTAAAACTAAGTACACTGAACCTTATACAATACTAGGACAAATCAAAACTTTATTTAATAGGCAGACATAGTGAAGACTGCTATAGAGAGCATAAACATATCTCAAACAATGAAGGGGGACTGTTTGGTTGATTGGCAAGCCCCAGGCTTCACTGGCAGCTCACAGTGTTGGAGAAATTATATAACAAGTCATGTAATGCTACACTTAACAGTTAGACTCTAAACAAACCAAAAACAAGCAATAACAAGTCATGTAATGCTACTCTTAACAGTAAGCCTCTAAACACACCAAAAACACAGTTTACAAAGTCTCAGCAATGTATGGGGGCTATTTCATTGACCGGTAAGACCATGGCTTCACCAGCAGCACAGAGCATTAGGAAAACTTATTACCTGGTCAAATCCTGTTACTGTTATCAGTTTTTAGCGCACCGAACCATAAACACGGTTCACAAAAGCTTAAGAAATGTAGGAGGGGCTATTAGCTGGTTAACAATGCCCAGTCTTCAACCAAAGCTTACATGCTGGAAAGAACACACAAACAGGTCATTTAAGATGACTGTTAGCAGTTACTTTCAAGACGAACCGAGAATATGGTTAGCAAACCGAACCGAGAATATGGTTTGCAAAAACCTTCAACAGCAGCTCGCAGAGTCAGAAAAAAATGCACAATCAGGTAAGATAAGGTGACTGTTAGCAGTTACTATTAAAATTAATCAAAAATACGGTTCACAAAGGTCTCAGCAGGATGAATCATAATGTACAGCTAAGGTAAACTGCAGTAGAAAGCACAATAACAGGGCAAGTAGTGTTTCAGTTCACAGTTATTATAACACAAACAATAAACATGGCTCACAAAACCCACGCCAATACATAGCTCAGATCGCAGCTTGGTGAAGGAGCATATAAAAACACAGGAACAGGGCATATAATACTACTGTATGCAGATATTATCACAGCAAACCTAATACACAACTCCTAAATGCACCAAAAGTAGTTAGCTAAGAATACAGTTTGGTTGGGTAAGCTGTTTCAGTGAGGAACACCTATGAGGCTACTTAACAGATTCTATGCACCATTGGACAACTATATGTTAGATCGGCAAGGCAGAGCAGTGAATACAGATGTCATCTCAATACATTAAACCTTTACAAAGCAAATTAATCTCAGTAAAGGGTTTACCTGGTCTGCTAAACACACAACCACACCATGGGGCAGACAGGATGGGAAAGAGAATGACGCCAAAGCCAAGTGTGTGATTTAAGAGAAGCAGTGCATTGTGGGAGGTGAATGGGGATGTACAGTCTCCGGAGAAGGAATGAGCAATTAAAGGCAGAGCCAGTAAGTGGTGCATCACTCTCCAGTAGTTCTAGCAAACTAGAAGAGAAAAATTATCAGTAAGAAGGTTCAGTAGTTTGGTACAGGGAAGAGAATGCTGTGATTAATGTCCAAGGGGCCTGCTTTGAATGTAATTGTACACAAACTAAGCAGAGAAACTGACAATTTCTGGCTGAGAGCAAGGCTATAGAGGTGGATGAAAAGAGATTATGGTAGGGAAAGGTGAGAGTAGGGATCTTATGAGTGGGAAAGAGGACAGAGGGATTCTATCTGTAAGAGAGAGGTCAGAGGGAGGATACAAACAGGTAGAGATGTGAGGACTGTGTCAGTATGAAGCTATGAGAGTCCAGGGAAAGAGCTAACAGAGCTAGTGGATGGTAGTAAGGTTTTGAGGAAAGGTGAGTGGCTTGAACACTAGTGAGAGCAGGGGTAGTGGGGTGAGGTGCACAGGGAGTGCTATAGCTGACCAAGGGCAGTACCTTACATAGGCATACAGTAGACACAAAGTCAAAGTCTACACCAAGTGGGTATAGAGTGGCAGGATTACTAAATACACAGTGTAACATACGTTGTATTTATACTGCTCTGTTGCTGGATAGGAATTCCACCGAGGGAACAACACTCATAAATTGATGGTCTTCATGGCTGATTGGGGTTAGCAATGTCCTTGTTTTGATTGGTATCAGGGATGTTGTAATTATACTGCACTGTTGCTGGATAGGAATTCCACTGAGGGAACAACACTCATAAAGTTCATGGATGGTCTTCAAGGCTGATTGGGGTTAGCAATGTCCTTGTTTTGATTGGTATCAGGGACTTTGTAATTATACTGCACTGTTGCTAAATAGGAATTCCACCAAGGGAACAACACTCATAAAGTGAGTGGACGGTCTTCAAGGCTGATTGGGGTTAGCAATATCCTTGTTTTGAATGGTATCAGGGATGTTGTAGTTATACTGCACTGTTTCTGGATAGGAATGCCACTGAGGTAACAACACTCATAAAGTGAGTGGATGGTCTTCAAGGCTGATTGGGGTTAGCAATATCCTTGTTTTGAATGGTATCAGGGATGTTGTAGTTATACTGCACTGTTTCTGGATAGGAATGCCACTGAGGTAACAACACTCATAAAGTGAGTGGATGGTCTTCAAGGCTGATTGTGGTTAGCAATGTCCTTGTTTTGATTGGTATCAGGGACGTTGTAATTATATTGCACTATTGCTGGATAGGAATTCCACCAAGGGTATCGCATTCATAAAGTGAGTGGTTGGTCTTCAAGGCTGATTCGGGTGAGCAATTTCCTTGTTTTGATTGGTATCTGGGACCTGGTCAGCTAAACACACAACCACACCATGGGGTACTTCACCTTTAAACAGTCCACAAGAACATTTTTGGTTCAGAAAGGAAACAAATTAAACTTCTTAATTTAATATATGAAATAAATCTGCAAGAAATATTTGGCAATATATGCCTTGCATTGAAATTATTTTGTACTATTCCAGTAACTGTCTCATTGGCTGAGAGATTGTTCAATAAATTGGCAAACTTGTTAAATATGTGACAAAGAAATTCCACTAGCCAAGAATGGCTTTATCATTTGACAATTTTATGTATATAAAATGATTTTGCTAAAAAAGTCGATTACTCAAAAATAATTGAAAAATTTGCTGTAATGAAAGCCAGAAAGTGCACTTTCCAATAATTTTGTTTTTGTTTTTTTTTTTTTTAGAATTATAATTATGGGGGCCTGCAAAAAAATCTAGCCTTGGGGCCTGCTTCAGCATGTGGAGGCCATTGGTATTCATACCCTGAATTCTCTCGGTGGGGAACCTTTGAGGGCATTCTAACTGTCGCAAGTGCCTGGCTAGGTACATGCCAAAGAAAGTATTGTACTCAATGATGGGATGAGTAGAGTGGTACTATTACTTCCTCGGACCTGGATACCATACATTGCTTATGAGTTGGGTGACATAGAATGATTTTCTTACTATGTTGGCTACATGTTAATCAAATGCCAGATTACTGTTGACATATGTTCCCAGATCCCTATCAGGTCAACTCTTAGAGGTATTTTTTCGATGAAGTAATTAGCTTGGATGGATACTTTCCCAAAGGGCACTATAATGCATTTCTTTGCAGTGAGGTTTAATCCACAGCTTTCACACCAGTCATTCTTTTGTATTAGACCCTCTTGTAGAATGTTGGTATGGTGGGGGGAAACTATGATAGCGCCTCCTTTAAATAGAAACTTTGTTATCCCAGGTTATTTTAACTACTCAGTGATAAAACTCGTGGACCTATACCACCAATGCAGAATATGCACGAAAAATCTTAAATTACATAAACAAGAATTTCCTGGAACAGATTAGCAAAGATTAAAGAGCAGAATATACCTGACTTGATCATAAGAAACTTAGCATCTGTATATACCACCCACAAGGTATCCCCAACACTGGTGAAGTCAGACTACAAACAACAGAATTCAATCACTTCAAGTGTACAAATCTCCTGCAATTCCATGATGAAGTCTCAAAGGAGCATATAATGGTATCAACTGAAATGTAGATACTGCAGAAAGTTATGCTGACAAGTTCTTCTCACCCCTGGATAAATGTAACTCGGCAGTCCCAGCCATATCCTTGCAAATGGGGAAGTTTAAAAGCAAACCAGCAAGGTGGTCAACAAGCCTTACTTAACTATATAATAAAAGGAAGATGCTCCTTAACCTATATAGAAGAACAAAAGACCTCCAAATTAAGAATTGCATCAAATGGCTAAATAAAAAAAAAAAAAGGGCATAAAAAAATGAAGGCATCCAATGAACTCTGACTAGCTATAGAAGACAAAGACAATTACAAATACTTCTTTAGTTATGTCAGGAAAATAAAAAATAGCACTTAGCATTGCTCAGAGTTTATTCATACTTGTACTGCCTATGCCAATCCTGTGGATATTACCAACATACTGGCAAAGAAAGTTAATGCCAGCTTCATCCCAGAGATACGTTTTCTGAGGCCACTTACCCCAGATGGAATCAAGCCCAGTAACATACCCAGTTGCCTAATTAATAAACTAAACAAGCATCGGTGGACCTTCTCCTCAATATCTTTAGCCTGAGCCTAGCATTTGTCTTTGTCAGACAGGTGTGACATACAGCTGTTTGATGCCAATCCACAGGGATGGCCCCGACACTCACCTCAGGAATAAAAAACTTATCAGTCTCATCCGTTTTCTATGCAAGACCAAGGAATTCATAACTGACCTAATTAACTGTGATATTAGACTCTACCCCCCCCCCCCAGCAGTTGAGCTTTGTCAGTTGTAGATCTTGTTTGATAAATCCTGTGAACTTCTTTGAGAGGATTTCTCAGGTCATAGACATTGGCAAGCTGTTCACACAGTGTACCTTGACTTCACGGGGACATTCAATACTATATCACATGCAAATGTAGTAAAAAACCTGATTGAGCTCCAAGTTGACCTACATATGTTTAAGTGGATAGTTAAATGGTTTGAGGACAGGACTCACACAGTGAGAGTAGAGGGTGTATCCTGAAAGAGCATGAAAGTGACTAGTGAAGTTCTTTAAAAATCTGTGCTGGGACCTTTGCTATTTGGTATTAGTTTCCTCATATCTCTGTATATCAATTGAGAATCTCTGTTTAACAAAGTTCATGAATGATTGCAAGCTGGACATTGTTGTCAAGCCCACTTTGACAAACAGCATTCCAAAAGGAGCTTACACTTGTCAATAGCTGATGAGCAAAAATGAGCTGAAACTCAACGTTAATAAGAGCAACATTGTAGCACTTGGAAAGCAACCCCTAGCTGTAACTTATAGTGTAGCTAACACACCACTTCAAAATGAAAATGCAGTGAGAGATCTGGGTAGACAGCTCCCTCCCATTTCGCCACCACATATCAATAGTGGTTAAGAAATCTTTTTATCTTGCATTGCTCATAGCAAAAGGTATTCCTTCTAGATCAAAACAAGTTCTCACCTCATTGTACTGCATTGATTAGAGCCATCACAGAGTACACACCACCTTTGGGATATATCTTACTATGAATAGTAGGCAGAGTATTTTAATTAAAAGAATCATTGCCTTAAACAACCTGAGCTACACAGAGAGAGAGAGAGAGAGAGAGAGAGAGAGAGAGAGACTGGAGGCTTTAACGTTTCGATCAGCATCACATAGACTCCCTAGGGTTGATCTGTGACATGATTATATGGCTATAAGGGACACGGTATTTCAAGAACTCATACATTAAAAGATCCAACAGTCTTACTAACATTAGGACCAAAGATCTAAATCTTCTCATAAAAATATATATGACAAAGTACACAGAGAGATTTGTATGCAATGCCTGCCCCTTCTCTGACACAAACATCCTCTCCAAGTTAAGTAGTATGACACACTGTCTGCCTTTAAACAGAAACTGGACAGCTGGATGGGTATTTATAAATTCACCCATGATGCATCTGTCTTGGCCCTTCTAGTAAAGGACGGCAAGGTGTAAGGGTGAGTACTGACAAGGTGGTGAGGCAATAATAGCCTTGTAGCTCAGCTATCTTTTAACTCTTATAATCCTATAGCATGAGAGGAAGAGCATTTGATCTTATTTACAGAAAATTTGATTAATTGAATGGAAATATAAAGAATGATTGCATACATACATACATACATACATGCATAAAAATATTTCAGGCACTGGCAATGATGCCCTTCTAGCCTGCCACTATACCCATAATAAGTGTACCAAGTTGTTTTTATATAGTCTGGTAATGTGTTCCATGCATCAGCTGCTCTCTCAGAGGGCCATTTAATACATCTTTCATTCCTATGTAATCTCTTCCATAGATTGTCTGATGATTCTCTACAGCTTTTTCATAACTCACAACACTAGCAAAGGTAGTTGTCTCTAAATACCCTATAGATGAAATAAGGTCTCCTCTTAAATATCTGTATGAGAAACTGTATATGTTCAAATATTTTAATCTTTGATAACAACTTAAATTTTTACTTCCATGTATTCTCTTGGTATATTTCTGCTGTACTTTTTCCAATTTACTCATGCTTGTTTTCTTGGAAGGTTTCCATATTATTATGCCATACTCTAGTTTAGATCTAGTGTAAATTAAAATGATTTCATCATTTCTGACTTCATAGACTTTATAAATCTTTTTATACAGCCATTAATTTTGTAACTATCGTTAAGAAATTGGTTGATATGATCAGAAAAACTCAAACCTGGATCTACCTGTATGTCCAATTCCTTAAATGAATCTACAGTTTCAATAAATAATTGAGAAGATAGACTGCATTAAGTGGTTGTTTATAATGGGGAATGTGTAGACAGTCTGATGAGTGGAACAGTAAGCAGAGGAAGGATATAAGAAGAATTAAAACTGAATGTATCTAAACAGCTAAGTCATATGCCTGTGCTGAGACTTTTGCACTTATGATGTTCATCATAATGATTACTGCTGCAGTAGCCTTACCTATATGGGTTATATCCTGCTAAAGATATAATGTCTGGCCAGTTTCCAAAGAGTAAGGGCACCTTCCATGCATTCAAACTGTCAAGCAGGTTGCGCTGAGCCAATCAAAAATCAAGATTTAGTTTGAACACCTTCATAGTTTTACTGCTGCCGAAGAATATGCTCCTCTGTGGATTTCAAGGATCGACGGTCAGATTCTGCTTTCCTTTGCTGGACAGATAAGTTCCCTTTTGATAAAAAAACTTCCATTATCTTAATTTTGTTGATGTTTTTTTTTTACTTTCTTCTTCAGGAAAGTTATTTTAAAGCTAGAAATGTTGCGTTTGAACAGACCATCTTGAGACTGTAATGTACTTTTAAATGGAGTACTCATTTTTCTGTTAGTTTGAAAGATGTGTAAAGTAACTGAAAACATTTTTGCTGTGGAGAAATTGCATTTATTTTTATTTTGTGGGGCTGGCATAGTGTTTTAAAGTGTTATTACTTTGTTTTTCCTGTCAAAAAGTAACTTTTGTGGAATGGTAGTTGTGAAGAAAATGAAACACTGTCATCTGTGTTAGCATGTCTGGTAGGAGATTTGTGTATATTCTCAGATTAACTTGTATTGTATGCCAGTATGTCTAATTGTGAAAATGTAAATACATTTTTTAAAATGATGAGTATCTCCCTGCTTATACAAAATGTTTAAAGAATCTGTCAGTGTTTTGATACATTTTTAACTGAGCATGTTTGTGAGGGAGATTCTAAAATGCAAATTGTCCGTTGAGAATCAGCTGAAGAGTGGGTAATGTCATTAAAATATTCTTGGTTGCGAGGTGACTATTTGAACAGCTGATTAGCAGGATTTTTTTTTAACAGATGACTGTTATTTTTAAAATAAGACAGTTGAGACTGTTAACCTGGACTATATAAAAGAGACTGCTGAATTCAGTTGCTAGGCAGTTTGTGAAGAGCAGCAGTTAGTTCTGGCCTATCAAAACTATAATAATCTATAATAATAATATATAATAATAATAGTCATTATATATAATAATATATAGTAATCTGGATGTATCGGAATTATAATAGATTGTCACTCTCTTATTCTTTTCCTTTTTTCCATACAGTAATTCTATTTATTTATTCCATACTAAAAATAATATATTCTCATTCAAATGCAATTCCAATCACTTCCTTATGTGCAATATCAATCAATCACACCTCTGTGTATAGTGTACTTTTCTTTCCATGTGTTAATCATCTAATAGTGTTGTCCAGTGTATATAGTGTACAAGCATGTGCATCAGCTACCTAGATATTTACTTTTGTACTATAGTTATTGTTTATTCTTTAATGCATATAATGTCTTGTCTTTTTGTGTTTATTTTCTCCTGTAAAAGAGCTGATACTCAAAATTTCATTTAAGTAACACGTGTTTCCTGAATGACAATAAAGTTTCCTTTGAATATTTTGAATCTTGTTGAGAGATACAGTCAATTACAGTGCTGTGCAGAAGGTACCTGGAAAAAGGACTCACCAAAAACTGTAAGCCTACCTTTGCCTTGCTGTTATGTTTTAGATTAGCTCAGGGACAGTACTGTCTAGTTAGACTAGGAAAGATTAGTTATTTAGAGTTTTTCTAAGATGATGGACTTCTATCCTACAGTTTCATTTTACATTTCTGGTGATTGAATTATGGTATTTATTGAATGTTATTGAATTACACTCCTGTAATCATTTTACTTATTATTAAATGTTTTTTTTTTCATTACTTTACATTGTGGTTGGACAATCAGTGTGTTCTTTAGAAATTAGAGAGTGCTTATACCTGTTTGATACTCCCCTGGTCACCTCAAATACCTGGCTGCTTCTGGTCATAGCTATAATTTATTTTGACATTTAATTTTTAATAATTGATCACCATTTGAAGGGCTTGTAGACCTGTCTGACTCTGGTGGCAGTGTTTGCCATTTGTATTGGGGAGGGGGCATAGCTGGAAATCTGTGTCAGGCTTCCCATAAATGTTTGAGTGCGTGTGTGAGAGATTTAAATTTATTTTGAGTGTGAGTGAGTCAGAGATCTTAAAGTGGAACACATTGCTCTGAAGTGTATGATAAGGGATTACATTTGGAGTGGACAGAGGTATATAGTCCAGTCCCAGGAAAATAGAGCATGTTCCTGTTGTGCTCTTAAGGAAAGTTGTAGAATTATACTGTTGTGTGTTCTATGCTCTGGTGTTTTCTGTGATGCTCCCATACTGGAGTCAGTGGTGAGGACTGAGGCTCCTTAATTACTGACCCAGGTTTTAAGTGGGGGACATCACATTATTGTTGGCAGTCCAGTGCGATATTAGCCAGATGTCACAGTAGTATTTACTGGCAATTGCTGCTTGTCTTTTATGGGAAAGAAGCACTATCTTTGGTTTGACCATAGACCAGACTTACCAGTCCCATCATTGGCCCTTCTTCCAGCCACAAAAAGAAAACGATAAGCAAATAGCCTTTGCAACCACAGCAGGCTAGGAATTTGCCTTAGCCACAAGTGGGTGACTCTGCTCTGGCCATTTGTTGTACCTCAGACCACTCATCTTTTACCCCCAAACCCTCTGGTGTTAGCACCTGTTGATTCTTTGGACCAGCATTTAGCCATGTCCTCTGTGGCTGTTGGACACCCATCAATGGGCAAGGTGGAGCCACTCTTGTCAGTCCTGGGAGAGGGAAGAGGGAAGATTTCCTTGTTGTGTCATAATGCTGTGCCCATCCATGGTGAAGAAGCTGCTGCTGCCATTAGTAACACAGTTGGCCCCATTTTTTCCTGTCAAAAAGAAACAGAAAACCAAGCATGTACTTATTCCTCCCCAATTTTCTTTGGATATGAATAGTTTAATGGTCTGGCTCAGGGTTTAATGCAGGCTATTAGTCCTTCTTGTAAAGTAGTTTCTAGTAAAGAAAGAGGGATTCCTCTTTTCCTGAACAGATTCAAGATTCTGAATCTGAACAGGCAGATGCAGGAGCAGAAACAGTTTCTGTAGTTTAAACCTTCAGATTATATTGGGGATCCAGTCTGGTTCAGGTGAGAAAGAGGGGAAGTTAACAGAAGTAAATTTATTTTATGTATTATTTTATTTGACATTTGTTAACCGGGTTAGTCTGAGTGGGCTAGAAGCCCTTTTTTAGCAGAGGCCCAAGGAGAAAAGCTCCAAAACAAAAAAAAATAAATAAACACTGACCAGATAAAAATACATAAACCATGACAAGATACACAAGATAAACCAGTAGGGTACCTGCTATACCTACTATACAATAAAGAAATTCTAAGGTATGTCAGCACAGAGATAGACTTTTAGACAAATCTTATTTAGTTCCATATGTACAGAGGGTAAAAATGTATATAACAGTTAGTGAAATATTCAGAGTTTGATTGGCATGAGGGGTATAATTAAAGTAAGATATGTTACAGTTCTTATTTGACATTAAGGTAGAATTGACTGCTAGAAGAAAAGATTAAAAGAAATCGGGGTAAGGATGATTGCTGATATAGTACTAGCAAGATGGAGGAGGAAGGGAAGATGGTGGAGGGGTAGGTCAGGTTGGAGTGAGACAGGGGCAAGACCATGTTCTGATCATGTAATCTTTTATCTTTTTTTTTTTTGAAACAGGAAGTACTCGAGGTTGCTTTTAGGTCTAGGGCAAGTTTATCACAAATATTAGCAACAGAATAGCTATAAAGAAGTTTCCCAGCTTGTTTTCTGGGTTTATAGACTTCCAAAAGATGTAGGTAGGTCTACACTATGGAGACAACGTTTGGGAGTGTAGGGAGAGATTAGGGTAGAGAGAGCAGGGCAGTGAGAGAGATTTGTAAGAATAGAGTGAGTGAGTTGGAGATGAGGAGGTAAGAGCTGGTTATGAGCTTCTGGCCAAAGAAGATTTTGTAGGACAGAGCAGTGGTGGGAGCGGTATGGGAGATTTGCTGCAAATTTAACTATGTTATTGTAGGTAGATTCAAGTTTAGCCATGAGATTGGTTTGTAAGTTAGTGAGAATAGCTGCAGCATAGACGAGAGTAGGTAGTAGAAAGGGTCTATATCACCACATCAAATGATGATAAGTTTTTTACGCCCTTTGTTTGAACCAAAAAGTCTGAAAGCCCTAAACCGTGAATTTACAGAACATCGATTTTTTTCCCAGGGAAAAAAAATCAGTGGGCTGTCTTTGGGGCTTTGTTATTTCCTCCATTGTAGTGCATTCGCAAAGTTGGTATATTTAAGTAGGATGTGTGTGGGGGGCACTGCCCCCCACGTTGGGGGGTGTGGGTGGTGAAGCTCCCCCACTTCAGTTTGTTTTAAAGTTATGATTTTTTTTTCACGGAACAGCAATTTTTTTTCCCTGGGAAAAAAATCGCTGATCCGTGAGTTCGCTGTTTAGGGTTTTCGGACTTTTAGGTTCGAAATAAGGGCATTCAAACTTTTTACCATTTGATGTGGTGATATAGACCCTAGAAGAAAAGCTTGGGCCAGAGATTGTTTTGTGTTCTTTGTGAGGTATTTTTTATTCCTATATAGTAGGCCTAGTTTTTTGGTGTGTTTTTTGATGGCTTGTAGAATGTGGATATCAAACTTAAGTTGATCATCAATAACCACACCAAGGAGTTTGGTATGAGTTTCTGCTGAGATGGTAGTGTTGTTGAGAGAAGACACTGAGAAGGAGGTTGGTAGCCAGTGGGGATAAAGCTGTATTTGAATGAAATGACCGGCCTTGCTTTTTACTGTTATAATTTTGGCTTTGCAATATTAATGTGTATTTGGATAAGTACAGCTGGCATGCAAGCTGTAACGACTGTTTTTGTGTAACAAAAGTAGACTGAAGCTAGCAATACTACTAACGTTATTTTCAAACATAGACTAAAGTGAGCATTGCTACTAATGTTATTTTCAAACATAGACTAAAGCGAGCATTACTACTAAAATTATTTTCAAATGTAGACTGAGGTGAGCATTCCTACTAATGTTATTTTCAAATGTAGACTAAAGTGAGCATTACTACTAATGTTATTTTCAAATGTAGACTAAAGTGAGCATTACTACTAACGTTATTTTCAAATGTAGACTAAAACGAGCATTGCTACTAATGTTACTTTCAAATGTAGACTAAAGCGAGCATTACTAGTAACGTTATTTTCAAACGTAGACTAAAACGAGCATTGCTACTAATGTTATTTTCAAATGTAGACTAAAGCAAACATTACTACTAACGTTATTTTCAAACGTAGACTAAAGCGAGCATTACTACTAATGCTATTTTCAAATGTAGACTAAAGCAAGCATTGCCACTAATGTTATTCTCAAATGTAGACTAAAGCGAGCATTACTACTAACATTATTTTCAAACGTAGACTAAAGCGAGCATTACTACTAACATTATTTTCAAATGCAGACTAAAGCGAGCATTACTACTAATGCTATTTTCAAATGTAGTCTAAAGCGAGCATTGCCACTAATGTTTTTTTCAAATGTAGACTAAAACGAGTATTACTACTAACATTATTTTCAAATGTAGACTAAAGCGAGCGTTACTACTAATGTTATTTTCCAGCTTAGTCTAAAGTAAGCATTACTACTAATGTTATTTTAATCTTGGCAAGGTCAAAGCAGATAATTTAAGTGGGAAATGTGTATGGTGGCAATTTTGTGCATGAAATTGCTTTACTGTTTTGTTGTAATTCAAGCTTTGCAGGGCTAATGTGTGTTTAGTCAGTACTGACGCATCTGTAACATAATCCCACATTCTTGCAATTAGTCACTCCCCATTGCAGTTAGCCACACCCATTCAACTGCCTCCTGCAGCCCCCCTTGATTTTAAGTCATATAGTCAAATATATTATGCATGTGTGTGTATATATATATATATATATATATATATATATATATATATATATATAATTTTTTTCTTTAGTGATTCAGTGACATAGCTACAAATGAAAAGCAACAAATCTTTCCTGTCTCCTGGACTACAGTGTGAGAAATTATGCTAGCAAGCTGTAATAATATTCATACTTTAAACATTTGTTCCATCTGCATATTTCATTTAAATAAAAGGAAAGAAAACAGGGCCAAATAACTGTTACACCCGAATTCACTAATCTTCCATGCAGGACTAGCTTAGTCCTGCATTGAAGCGCCCCTTTAAAAGCAAGACAGCAGCGTGCCATCATATTAACAAGGTGCACTGCCCAAGCTCCTATGCTTACACGGAGTGTGTATGAGTGCAGGGGGCATGTCTGAGAGCAGAGCTCTCAGAAAAAACATGCCCCCTGCAATGTAGAACAGCAGAAGGTGTTAAGAAATGAGCAAGATCACTCATAGGTGTTCTCATATCCCCACCAACAGTCCCCCATGTGTACAACAGCAACAGTACAAAAAATTAAATGAGGAAACCCCTTTATTTTTATTTTAAAAATCCAAGTACAGCTAACTGTAGGTGCCCAGATGTGCCCATCGCTTAGCTACAGTTAAAGTAACTTAAAAGGCTGAAGAGGATAACAAGGAAGATATATGCAAATGAAACAGCACAGCAACAGTGTAGTGGGAAGAGCATTCACCTAACAAGCAGGCATTCCTGGTTCGAGTGCAGCACAGTCTATTTTACATGGCAAAGCATGTTATAACCAATATTTATGTTGCCAAACCCAAGAAAAAACATATATATATATAAACTGGAGTACTGCAGGAAATGCACGTGTGAAGTGTCCGTGTCATAATGAATAAGGCACTAGTAAGCAGGTTTAAGCACAAATAAGTAGTAGTATGCATAAGTAAGCACTAGCAAGCATGTTTAAATGCATTTGCACAGGGGTAGGCATTGCCTACACAGATTAAGCAAAGTAGAAGCTAACTGAGTGTAAGAAAGTGTAATCGGAAGTAAGCACTGCTTAGCTCCATGCAAACCTGAGCAAACCCGCTTACAACTGCTTTAAAGTGCCTTAACCACTCTGTATCCAATGGCCCATGCTCTGCCCAGCAACAAAACAAACAAACTCTGCAAGGCTCAAACCTAGGACCCTGCATACCATAGACAAACTGATTTACCACTAAGCCATGCCAGATAGAAAGAAATCTGATGTTTTCAGAAATGTAACCTCCAGTCCAGGCATGCAACAGTACAGAGAATGTATACCAACATCTAGATGTGTGTTTGTGTAAATATACTAATATCTAAACAGATACAACATATTTATATATGTAGATGCATATATATATATATATATATATACATATATATATATATATATACATTTATATATGTAAATACATATATATATATATATATATATATATATATATATAAATATATATATATATATATATATATATATATATATATATTTCTAAAAATATATACATATATATTAATATATATGAAGATATATACATGCAAATGCCTACATTGACACATATATGTGTCTACATCTATATGTTTACATATACACAGCAAGTTACATATGTGTACGCAGATATATATCTACGTAGGTATATACGGACATAGTTATATATATGTAAGCAGATATATATATCTGTATAGGTATATATGGCCATACATCTGTAGATAGCAATGGCAGATTGACAAAAACACATATGTCCACATGCACCGTTAATGGGGGTGAGAGGATCCACACACTTATACGTCTTGTATGAATAGGCATCCCACCCCCATAGCCAAACATGTCTGCCCTGCATTACACTACTAGGTGTTACAGATCCCAAAACTAGGATCTGACATGACATGGGCACAAGATGTTAACAGTACTACATCCCACCTGTATGATGTCAGGCTGATATTGGTAGCATATCATGCAGTACGGTCTGCCTTCCATAGGAAACGTAAAATGTGGAAGTCATCAACATTCCCAGGATACAGATACACAGACACAGATATGCAGATACAGATATACACACATATATATATCTATATATATATATATATATATATATATATATATATATACACAGTGGCAGCTGGTGACTTCAAATCAAAGGGGGGCTGCAGGGAATAGCTGAATGGGTGGGGTCAATGGGAAGGGGTGTGGCCAACTAGAAAGGGGAGGAGCTATGCTCAAAACCACAAAAACTAACTTTAATTAAATATGCTGCCCTGGGTGCTAAACCCTCATTATGAGAGTCCAATCATGACAAATGAAGTGTAAAAGAATAAAAATATTTAAATGCATTGGCTGCATGACAGCTTACTTAATATCTAGATGGAAACAAAAAGGTTGTGAGGCATGAAAACATAAATTACTTTTTAAATACATTACGGGAATGCCAATCAAAATCAAGTATAAGAAAAACAAGCAGCACTAAACTCAAACTACTTCTCCTTGCACTGCAGTTCTAATTATAATTTATATTCAGCTTTATTAAAGCACCAAGTAACATGCTGAAAGTAGCAATCTCTGTGATGCCCCCACTTGTAAAAATGTTTCTTATCCAAAACAGACCTGCTGCCTGACAACTATCTACTTGTTTCATGGGGAAAACACGATCAAAGTAAAAATGAAAAGCAAACAAGAAACAAGCTCAAGATAAATTGCTTAAATTATTACTGTACAGGTTATGGACCACACATGAATGGCATTCAGTTTAGTTTACTGGTAAAGCTCTCAGAGATCACTAGAAGTCTCCAACAAGTGTAATGAGCTTCTTAAAATAATGTAATCCTATCCTTTACTACAAATACTGTCATATGCATTTCAATATCCAATGCTTATACATTATCTAGTTAAGTATTCTCTGCATGGCAACAACAGAAAGGCTTCAATGTTGGCAATTCTTTAACAGTATGCTTATTAAAGCTTACTTGCATGTTATGATCTCAGACAAGCTTACTTGATGGTCATTAAAGCATTGCTACTTAAAACACAGAGCAACAGGCACTTTGAGTAATAAGCATAAATCAACAGTACAAAAATATGACAGAAACCAGACCTTTCTGAAAAATCAAGGACAGATGAAAAGCCACTGTAGTACTTGTTTCTACCTTGTATGGGGGGATACCCTGCACACTTACACTGCATAACTGCTCCTTGCTTTGCTTGGACACATCTAGAGTCACTACATGGGGGAGTGGGGTGCAACAAGTATGTCACAATTTGAAATGTCTCTGGCTGACGGTGTTGGCCCTAACACATTTGTCATACCTCTCACCCTCAGAGCAAGAAATCTGGGCAAAGCCATACATAGAAGTGGGACAAAGGCCCAACAATAAGGACAATTTTTAAATATTGCTCTTATAAACTTAGAAAGAGAATAGTAGGTCTTGCATTTGTATGAATTTTCTGAAGGATATGAAATCTGAAACTCAAATGCCTGTCATTATTTTCTAACTTCAGTCTTTAATGATTTACCACTAATTTGCCAAAAAAACACAATTTTATGAAAAATGGACCAAAAATGTGATGCGACAATATAAAATAGCCACACAATACAGCTGGGAACCTGTCAAAGAAGGGACACTTTTTTAATATTAGTACTGCTAACTTGAGCAGCTGACAAAATAAAAGAGTCTACATGCATTTCTGAAATAAAAGTAATCTATAACTCTGATTATTACAGTTATTTCTTAATTGTAAACCCTCCATATTTTCTTCCAAAATTGCTATTTTGCAGAGGGATTATTAAGGGAAGAGCAACATTTTGAGCCAAATTCAGGGACAGTTGAGAAGTTTGGCTATGCCTAATTCTATAAAGCAATTTGCATGTACCTCTCAACCTGTTAATGCAATAAATCTGGACAAGGCCAAATATATTGGGGGAACATATAAACAGTACTAAAAATGGGACAGTTGATAGAACAGGTCTTACTTTAGCACGCATTTTTCTGAAGGTTATGAAGTCTGAAACTAGTGTGTCATTATTTAGTGACTTAATTCCTAAATGATTTGCCAGAAAACCACAAATTTTATAAGGAACAAACCAAAAATAAGAAGCAAAAAAACTATTCATTTTTTGAAAATCTGGACAATTGGGAGGTATAGTTCAGCTGGGGCTGTCTAAGTTTGCCGCCCTTCCCCCTCACAAAACCATGGTCGAATGGAGCCTCCCCCTGCAGCCATTCCAATGATTCATTACTTTGCTATTTCACTCCACTCACCATAAACACTAATGTGCATACTGATTTACTTCTATGATGATTTGAACTTCATTTGAAAGTTTTATTTTGCATTTTACAGCACAAACACTAAGACATCTGCTAAACAAACTTGGCATTAAAACTTCTCTGCCCTTGAAACTCACATTCATTGAAACAACATTAAAACCCACATTCAAAGAAAATACATTTTACCCGTGGCAGATAAAATTAATTCTGGGCTGTTTTCAAATCATAGGCCCCTTGCATATGAAACATACATGTGCTCTTTGATACACCTTCATATTGCTTTGAACATTTTTCCAGTAAACAATGAAACAAAACTGCCCAATTCAGAACATTTCCATCATAATAGTCTACTCAAACTTCCACAGTCCACTATTATCAGTAAATATGCACAATTCTACAGTCCACCATTATCAGTAAATATGCACAATCTCTGAAGTAGTAAAAAAGTCATCTAAATAATTCCACGTTAAATAAATCTGTAATGAAGTGGTTGCTGCTAGCAATCACCTTTATATTTCATGGTTTCATCGAAAAATAAAGTGTCTGATGCCCCTGAGGAATAAATTGCCTAAATTACATTAAAAATAAGCTAGTAATATCGTAATAGGAAATGGATGGCAAACTGATAACAGGCTCGTAGTTAGTATCTTAACTTTCAGTACGGCAGCATTCACTCTTTATGGGAGTAGAACCAACAACCTTCAGCATCAAAAGCAAGTACACAACCTGTTGTGCTATTAGCAATGTGAGCTGATTTAGCATAATCAGCACTAAACTTTTCTTCCCCTGCAGCTCTCAGCTCCTTGTAAAATCTACTCAATACTCAACTGCATCAACTTTGCAGCACAAGAATTCTGGAAAAAGACAAATTTATTGGGATGGGTCAAAAGGGAAAAAAACTGGGACACATTAAACATTGCTTATATAATCTTGGAAAGCTGCTAGAATAAAATGCTGTGTTACCACCATACATTTTACTGCCAAGGTTCCTGTGCAAAAAAGAGATAGAACAACATGCAACTATGCCAAATCACCTGCTTTGTGAAAGAAAAATGCTGTGTTACCACCGTACATTTTACAGCCAAGGTCCCTGTGCAAAACAGTCAAGAGCAACATACCACTACACCAAATCAGCTGCTTTGTGAAAGAGAGGAAGACTGAAACTTAAATGGCTATCATTTAATGAATTCAGTTCTCACCATAGCTGTCAACCTCTTAGCACAAAACACCTGGACAAACCCAGTAATGAGGGAATACAGCCCTCAAACATATTCAGTGAATTCAGTTCTTGCCATAGCTGTCAAATTTAGCACAAAAAACCTGGACAAAGCCACTAACAGGGTATTACAGTGCCAAAAATAAGGACAAATTTGAAATAGTCATCTTATAAACTTAAAAAATGCTATAATAAAAGGTTGTGTTAGTATATATTTATTGCTAGAATAAAAAGTTGTTTTACTATGTATTTTCTGAAGACTATGAAGCCTGAAATTCAAATGCCTGTCAATTTTACTTCTGATGGAACAAAAACAATTTTCAGCAGAGGCCCAGGGAGAAATACTGCAGACACATGTCTTTGTAAAATGGCAGGACACCAGAGCAAATCCACACAAACACAGAGATAAGATGCAGACTCCACACAGAAGGCACCCCAGCCAAGAATCAAACCACAAATCCTATAGCTGTGAGGCAACAATACTGCCACTGCACCATCAAATATGTAAGGAGTTAAACATTCAGAAACCTGAAGTCTGAAATTCAAATGCCTGTCAATTTTATTTAACATTTGTTAATCAGGACAGTCTGACTTGGAGCAAAAAAAACAATTTTCAGCAGAGGCCCAGGAAGAAATAATGCAGACATGTCTTTG
Source organism: Protopterus annectens (assembly GCF_019279795.1). Classification (NCBI taxonomy): domain Eukaryota; kingdom Metazoa; phylum Chordata; order Ceratodontiformes; family Protopteridae; genus Protopterus; species Protopterus annectens. Next base: position 474,274,616 of record NC_056744.1, read on the forward strand.
TAACATGGGAGGACACAAAAGCAAACCCACACAAACACAGGGAGAAGATACAGACCCCACAAAGAAGGAACCCCAACCAAGAATCAAACCTAAGAACCTGCAGTTGTAAGGCAACAGTGCTACTACTGCACCATCAAATATCAAGCATTGCAACATTTACAAACAACAGATATTATGAGGAACAGATCAGATCAAATATGAGGCAAAAATCTGCAATTTTTTTACAAATGGTGGTGGGTAGGGAACTCAAGTCTTACACCTGCATACAGGGTACAGGGTTCAAGCTTGAGGTATTCCCTACCACACCACTATGAGTCTAACCACCAGTATATTGCAACTGGGGCATTTTCACACACACACACACACACACACCACCTCCCAACAAAGCCAGAAACAAACCCTCAACTGCACTGAAAGCATGTTGTGCACTTTTGTTATGTACTGGGTTTTGCAGCCCCACAATTACAACAAAAGCAAATTTCCAAAACCCATCAGTAATTGGCATAACGTTGGTGAAGTGTATCACAGTTCAGCCAACAATGATTGTGACTGACAGGTTAACAACTTGGGAGAATCAGCTATCAACTAAATTGACTGTTACCATGTATAACATATAAGTTAACTGCCAAGATGTTGTATGTATGTACTTATGTGTGATATATATTTTCCTCACTGAAGTTGATTGATTTAAAACAAAGGAAAATACGTTGATTGTGTGTGTGTGTGTGTGTGTGTGTGTGTGTGTGTGTGTGTGTGTGTGTGTGTGTATGTGTGTATATATATATATATATATATATATATATATATATAAATATATATATATATATATATATATATATATATATATATAAATTTAAAAACCAAGAACAACACTCATTGGGTTGTTCTATTAAAATCTAACCTTTATGATACCCAAAATGTTTGCTGCAGCCAAACCAGATGAGCAAAAAAATCATAAAAAAAAAACATTGTTTAGTTTCCTTTCAGGCAAAGCACAGAAACGCTACCTACTTGATTTTAGCAGGTCTAAACCAAAATAGTACACCCTGAAATGGTCTCTTCTTTCAGGTCAACTTTAAAACTATTGGATATGCCTATTAATACCAGCATTGACACATAGCAGGTATGGACTTGAGCTTTGCTTCCTTCTCTTTATTGTTTTGCTAAAGTTTGTGTTTCAGACAGCCTGGTTTACCTGCTATAGCTTTGACAACACTGGACTGAACCTGCTCCTCAGCAAATTTAATTTTCCCACCCCTCCCCAAGCTGAGGCCCACTAACTCAACTGGCTTGCCAACTGTAATTGATTTACCCACCTGCTTAAAGTGGCCAGACTGTTACTGCCCCAGGACTTAATCTACCCATTTGGGAACTCCTGCTCCTTAGCAATAAATGGCATTTAAGTTGCTATTTGTTTCACTGAGTACCATTTTGCAGCCAAACTTTTGATACAATATTTGTGAGATTTTACTGGTTGGCTACAAACACTGGTATATTGGGATGTCAATAAAGATTTGTATTTGCATTTAGTTGAGCTCAAACAGACTGGTATATGCAGCCAACTTTTCATTCCGTTTCATTCAGACAGACAGGGACACATTCTAGCTAGGGTAACCTGCAGGAGCCAGTTCTACATGCATCAACTTGTTCTAAAGTTTCAGGTGTCTTGGCACTAACCATGGAGTTGCATAAAAGTTTAAACTTCATTAAAGTACATGCTTTGCACCAACTCCTGTCCATTGAGATTTATTGTGATTATTTATTTATTTGTGTGACATTTGTTGACTGGGATAGTCCGACTGAGGAGAAACACTCCAGTTATACAAGTAGAAAGATACATACATAAAAACTGTGACATAATAATACAGAGAATAAAAGTAATTACTTTCAAATTATATACAAGAATTTAACGAGCTACACTCATGGTAAACTGTGACATTTATGCAAGGCAAAATGTTTGTAGTACAGCCTAATATTAGGAGTTAGAGCGGGATTTAAATCGCAGAAGGCAGCAGATAGAGAGGAAGGGTTTGGAGGTAGAAGCTGTAAGAAAATGTAGTGCAACATTAACATTAGGGGTAAGGAGAGGTTAGCTAAAATGGAGGGGGGAGGGTAGTTTAAGTTGGGTTGGAGCATAAGCAGGACCATGAGTTTAGCAGGCTGTCTTTCAGAGATTTCTTGAAGCAGTTAGTGTTAAAGATAGTTCTTGAACATAGGGGAGTTTATTCCATACATATGCAACAGAGTGAATGTAAAGGAGTTAGTTTATTTATTTATTTATTTATTTAATTTATTTTATTTTATTTTATTTTACATTTGTTAACTGGGAAAATCCAACTGCATACATATCCATTTTCAGTGTTGGCCCAGGGAGAAAAGTTCCAGGAGTACAAATTGTGTTTAATAAATACAAGATACAATTAACAGTATAATATCAACAGTTCAGATAAACAATGCATAAATATAATTCCAGGAGAAATTAATAGAAAAAAATTGTTTACATAAGTTAGGCAGAAAGGATTAGAATGCAGTATGCTATCTGGGTAGAGGTGCCAGTAGCAATGAGGAGTAGAAAAATGGGAGTCACTTAGCAAGTGAGCTGAGGGAGAGGAGCCTGACCTAGTGCAGGTACATATACAGTGGTTGAATAGAATTTTTTACTGCAATTTTAAACTTTGTTAGAGAGGGTTTAAGTGTTATGGCAGGAGGGAGGGAGTTCCAAGTTTTTGCTACATAGTTAGGTTTGCCTATGCTTTTATTGGGCTTATAAATTTCCAAGAGGTGTTGGTCAGAGCTATGGAGTGTAGAGAGATGAGTGATGAGAGAGCAGGACAGGTGGAGGGTTTGTTTAGGATGGAGTGAATCAGGTGAAGCTGAGGTGGTAGGAGTTATTGCTGGAATTCAAGCCACTGTAGTCTTTTCAAAGATAGCCAGTGGTGTGAGCGGTAGGGTTAATTTTACAGCAAATCTAGCAACTTTTATTATATGTGAGTTCCAGCATAGGCATAAGACTAGATTGTAGGTTAGTGAGGACTGGGGCAGCATAAAATAGGGTGGGAAGTAGTAAAGCTTGTGCAAGAGAGAGTTTAGATTCATTTGTGAGGTATTTTTTGTGTGTGATTAATTATCTTGTATAGTAAAGATGCAAATAGTCCTGACTGAAACATCTAATAAAAATATGTTTTTTAATTGTGCTACCTTGTCATTGCTATAAATAGATATTTGTACACTAAATAACATTTTTTTGAAGTAAGGCCAGCCTCCCTTCACCCACTTATGCAGGGTCTTATATACCATGTTTTGAATATGCACAGATTCTAAGCTCATGTCTTTCCTCTTCTCCAGTTTTTACAACTCAAATTTGAGAAAAAAAAGTTCTGATGTAGTAAAACATTTATGTCACCTGAGTTACTTTGCAACAAGTTAAAAAGGCCCACACAATCAACAGTAGTGCTCCTGTCTATGGTGAGCAGCGCTGATAAGGAAGCGAACACACACACAGTCGATTTGTCTGTTAATTGTAAAGGCCTTCCTGTCTCACCCTTTCCCGTTGTGTCCAGTGATTCTGATGCATAATTTTTAAGGTTATATAGTTCGGCTTGTTTCAGAATGTCTGTCTGAACACAACGTCCATATATTGTGTGTTCTGACACTCACTGTCTGGATCTAGGCAGTTCATCAGTAACTGGTATTGCTGTGCAAGTGTGCTTTCTGCCAAAAGGAACTGAAAGTTTTGAACTCTCTTTGTAGAGGGCTCCATTCTTGGCAACCTTGCTTGTTAATATGCTCTCCTCTGACGTCATTGCACACTGAGGATAAAAAGAATCTACCTTGGTGTAACCAGGAAGATCGAAAACCACAAGTCGCATTGGCAGCTTTTGAAAATTTAACCATCTTACTAAGGAAGTGTATATTTGTATTATTTTTAAAGGGAAATGTATGCTTTTTAATTGGTCATAAATTATTTTAAGATTTTATTTCGTTTTTTAAATGCGTCAGTACACCACTTTATATATGCTTTTTGAATAAAGAACAAGAGTGCACAAAACACAAATACACACACACACACAAAGTAAACTCACCATACATAAATCCAACACACGCGACCTGCAATACATCCAAAGACCCACGAGATCCAAACCCCGCCTGCAATTCCAGACCCACTCACGAGATCTTCCCGACGAGAGACTGCAGCAATTCCAGACTGCTGGTGTTGCAGTCCGACCCCGACGTGGAGTCTATGCAGTTTAAAACTGCATAGACTTGTGGGAGCTCCGTTCCTCATGTTTCCCTATCAGGGCTGCCTGGAGCATGCGCAGAGACTCTCAGCAGCAGTCCAGACTACTGCATGCCAAGTCTGCAATTTTTAAACTTTTTTCTTTTTTATTTATTTGTTTTTATTTTTATTTCTTTTAGTATCAGTTGAGGGGGCTGCAGTCCGGCAGTCCAATAGCACGGGCCGCCCCTATATATATATATATATATATATATATATATATATATATATATATATATACATTTATATATATATAGATATACATGTGACTACACATACACATGCAGATAAATGTACAGTAAGATACATACGTAGATGGCGCATACAATATGGAACCGCCACTATGCCTACAGTTAACACCTGAACAACTGGACACTGTATGGGCCACCCATACAAATGACATCCACTGCCTGCAACATATACCCACAGAGAGGTCATAGGAAACAATACCACACACAGGTTTGTAGAAATGGAAAATATTTAATTGTGTACTATTACAGTTCTATATGCCATGTCATATAGCTGTTCAGACACTGACATCCATATAAACAGAGTAATACATCTGTGAAACAGTTATACTATAATACAGTAGTCTGGAAAGGTTTACAACTGTTGCTGTCCAGGCCAAGCCTTTCAATTTATACAATAGTGAGGACAGACTGGGCCACAAGATACCAAGTAATCAACAGTATGTAATGCAGGTGTATAATTCAGCAGCCTCTATCTACACTCTGTACAAAATCACTAGGTGGTAAAGACGTTATGTAACCCAATGGGTTGTAACTGTTACATAACAAGGCATAACTGACACCATCATAAGCACACTGACAAACAGAACAGTCTGTATGGCAGAAGGCAGTAGGCTTGCATTAACCCAATTTATGTAAGTAACGTAAATATAGGTGAAGTATATGGTACTGTACATCCAGATACCGTAAGGCAGCTCACCACTGATACCCCCACATTTTTTAAAAGCCTAGGTCATTAATGGTGCTTCCCCCTCCCAGACTCAATAATACAGGGCCATATACCACTGTTACATACACTGGCCTCTGGAGTGCATAAGAGCACACATGTATTGTGTAGGTGATGCATATATGGCCCCAGCCCCATTGTATGTGTGGGGGATACAACAGCAGTGGACTCATGGCAGCAATGGCAGTGTGATATACTCACAGCCCACTACAGAACAACTCCCAGCAGCATGTCATATGTTTAAAGCTTGGTATGTAGGTGGAGGACAGAGGGTGGAACACAGGCACAAATGTGGAAAACTGTTGCCATACACTAAGCAAGTTGCTGGTGTTACAGGATAGTCTGCAACATACCCTTAGTCAGGAAATTGAGGTTAGAAACAGAAATGGATGTAGCCATGTACCGATAGCACTCAACACACACACTGCCAGTGAAATATCTGACACAGGACCTGTGTGGTGGACAGACAACACATGATAGGCACACCTCTGTCCACCAAGAGGATAGCCCCACAGTTGAGAGCTATGCAGAGAGACTGCATTCCAAGGTAAAGTAGTATATACACACACACACTGCAACACCAGTACTAGACAAATCATAACACAACTCTACTCACACTCTGTCTGTAGTTCCTGAACCTCCTACAAATATGTAGCTGCCCTGAGTATGCCGGTTCTCCTGTAAGAGGTACTGCTACCTGCTGTCTGTAACACTGATGGCCACACACAGGAAGGATGTCCATCACACAGGAAATGTAAAGGGACCATGCCCACATGATGTAGGGGTTTAGAGTAGGTGGTTGCCATGACAGTGGTGATTGGAAGTACTACACAATGTGTAATCATATATATATATATATATATATATATATATATATATATATATATATATATATATATATATATATATATATATAAATATATATGGCTATCTGGATAATAATATGTACATATATTTCCACCATATGTCCTGGACATGGAGTCTAGCCTTACCCCAGCCTCTATAGTCCCACAGTCGTAGTGCAAGGGGATGTCAGGTATGTATAGCAGGTATATTAGTAGACTATTGCTACTGTCATTGGGATTGTCTTCACAGACATGGTGTGTGTTGGAGGGCACATCTGCTTATAACATGTGTGTCATTGGCTACTGACAGAAATCCTCAGGGCATCATAGTAAAGTACCACTGCTAGCATGTAATGCCCCTGTGGACTGCAGCAGAGATATTGGCCAATGTATGTGGACATTCTGACTCACTCTGTACAGTCCAGAGGTATACACATAACCCCTTAGTTCTAAACATGTGTACCATGCCCGACAATATGGATTTAGACAGCCATGTAGATGGGTATAACACATAACGACTGGAATACATACCATAGGTTATGCATTCACACACCCCTGTCTGGCCTGCCACATAATAACCACTGGTACAGGGGTGCCATGGACACATACTACCCACTAGATATTGACATGCATCTGTACAGCATACCACTGTTCTGTCTGACATACATGACTGTTAAGGGTGGCCCGGCAGCAGTATATCTGGCAAGTATCTGCATATGACATCTCACTGGGTAAGTACACTAAACTGCTAGGCATGTAACAATGCACTGTGCAGGCTACAGGCAGACTGGCTCAACACTGGCCTGCATTTCCTATGGGGGGATGCACATGTATCTGCATATATAGCAGGCTCTACAGGCATGTCACAGCACAGGGTAAGATACACCTGTGTGAAATTGCATAACCACAACCGATGTGAACACAGCTACAGCCACATATGTTAAGCTAACCTAATATTACAGTATATGGACTATCTGTTCGACACCATCCTCATATGTGCCACTCATAGACTGACCCTACATCTACTGGGCCACTACACAGTTTGGTCTGATGGCTGTCTGTGATATGGGACATGTGTGTGTATGGCCCTACAAACATGTATGCCAATACAGTACCATACAGTGGAGCAGCATGTAACATCAGATAGGACGGGACCTAGAACAATGATACCTACCACAGTCTGTACACAGCCTTAAGTGCATATTAACAATACACACACTGTCGACATTCCCCATAAGTACACAGACCTCAATACTGTAAAAACATCCACAGAATGTCCAGGTTATGTCATCAAATATAACCCCTACTGTACATAACACGTGTAGCAGTCTGATATCTCACTGGCTTGTTATCAAATATGACGACACTAATTATGGTGTACAGCACATATGCACCACTTCATGCACGACACATGTACACAGGTTGATAGAGTTGTGGCTGGAAGTACATACACAGGGCCAATAATGACATGTGGCTGTGATAACATCATACATTTACTGTTGTAACAGGGTTTATTGCAACATACGTCCTATGAGGGATATAAAGCCAGTAACTGTCATGGCTTTCACCATCTACAGACTGCAATCCTCACACTACCTTCCGCAGTCCACAGATAGATGCTCCATTGGTAACACATAGCACAACAAACTGCCCTGTCTGCAGATTACCCTGCAAATGGGGATTCCTCATCAACATGGAACTGACATGGCAGGTACTGAGACATGTAGGACAGTCATTTCCACACACACACTGTTAAACCAACAGTACTCCAAATGCAGTAGAGCAGCACTTACAGTCTGTAGTCAGGTCCGGCACATCCCCCTCCTGTGTGTTGCCCTGTTTCCACAGTGTATGTTGTTAGAGGTAAATCCCCAATCCATCTGAGATGCTGTTTGCCAAACAACAGATCTAGTTCCTGCTTACAGTGAATGAAAAGGGCCAACACCAACATGATGCTCCTAGATATTGGAGTGTGTTTCTATGCAATTGGCTATGGGAATGTTACCACAGCAGTTCCACATGCAATCAGCTAGGGAAGGGCTGCAATTCATGCAGAGGCCATCAGCTGATGATGAGCCTCACTTGAAATACACATGTTGCTGCCAAGCAAAACAGGTGTAGGTCTCCACATCCTCCAGAGAGGGAGTGGGAGAGGCAGACAGAGGAAAAGACTAGTCAAGGAGTGGTGGGAGAGTAAAACCTAAGTATGTTTGTGTCACACACCTACCAGAACAGGGCATCAAACCCCTGATGACTATGTAGTACTATTACAGTTCTATGCAGTTACTGGATGCGCCACATGGGTTACCTGCTGTGGAGCCCTCAGAACATATATGTGATGGTGACTGACATCTGCAACAGGGATATGGTAGCTATATGGTAGGTGACGTACACATGCCTGTCTGCATGAACAGGTGCCAGTATCAACACAGCCACACTCTCACAAGGATGCACACACACTGACACATTTGGCAGGGCCAGGATTAAAACTCATCAGTAGTGGGATTGCCACAACACATCAGATGTGCCAGTCCTGCCCACCTGTGGTGGAAACTGGTAATAGGCAGCAGGTTTACTCTGCATCTACATTGATAGCATGCTAATGGCATTCTCTGGTGTCAGTGGCATCAGTCAATACAGGAAATGTTGTCAGGCATGGTATGTCCTTTGTGGGTCACATTTGATGGCACCACAGGTGTTTTAGGTGTCCATTGGGGAACATGGGGAAGGTGCATGATCTGCATATTGGACAGAGAGACAGGGTGATGTGCCCTCTGTAGCCCACAGCTATCACCCCATAGTTACTATCAGTGGCCAATATGCAGTGTACTACCCACATATTGGCTGTTGCCTAGGCATGTGTGTGTGTATGAGACATGGGTTGGGAGTGTGCTCTGGGTAATACTGGGTTTGCCTGGCCTTGATATGACATGTATGGGTATGGCTTTGCAACCCAGCCTCTCAGCTTTTTCACATCTGTTATACCTATATGGTGGACATTGTGATATATAGTAGGGCCACCATATAAGAAATATGCAAAACCCACTATACATTGGCCACAGGTGTCACACACTCACAACCACCTCCACACAGGATACATGTTACAAACACACACACACACACACACACACACACATACCTGTCATGTCTGGGAGTAGAACCCCTACCTAACTAGTTTATTACACTACACAGTTATAGTATGCACCACGGAGATTACTGGAGTACTCTTTCCCCAAAGGTGTATATCAGATTGGATGACATCAGCCGGATTGCCAAAGTAGGCCATTTGAAATGTATTGTGTGTGACTATCCTAAAATGCATTACTCCCTACACAAACAGTGACACACACACAAAACATCCACAACCAACATATGTGGGTATAGAACCCCTAGCAGAGATCTATATCACACTACAGCATGGAGCTGTTATAGGACACACCATGGGGATTAGTAGATAACTACTTCCCCAAAGGTATATTTCAAAATGAATTACATCAGCAGAATTGCCAAAGTAGGCCATTTGAAATGTGCTGTATGTGACTAGCCTAAAATGCATTGCTCCCTACACAGACAGTGTCACACACACAAAACATCCAGAACTGCCATGGATGGGGATGGAACATTACCACAGTTCTAAATCACACTACAGCAGTACACTTTTATGGCACGCGCTATGGAGATTACTGGGCTGCAATCTACCCAGAGGTGTATTTCTAGGTGGGTGACATCAGCAGCCTGGCCAAAGTTCAGTATATGAATTGTAAGGAGTGTGAGTACCCTAAAAAGCATTGCTATCTACACATTCAGGGTCAGACAGATACACACACATTTGCCATGTCTGGAATTACCAACCTAACTACTTGATTACACTACAACAGTACACAGTTACAGGATATGTTATGGAAATTACTGGACTACAACCTTCCCAGAGGTGTATTTCTAGGTGGGTGACATCAGCAGCCTTGGCAAAGTTGAGTATATGAAGTGAAAGGAGTATGAGTACCCTAAAAAGCATTGCTGTCTACACAGACTGGGTCAGATAGACACACACACACACACTTGCCATGTCTGGAATTAGAGCACCTACCAAACTACTTTATTATACTACAGCAGTATGCAGTTACAAGATGCACTATGGAGATCACTGGGCTGCAACCTTCCCAGAGGTGTATTTCTAGGTGGGTGACATCAGCAGCCTTGCCAAAGTTGGGTATATGAATTGAAAGGTGTGTGAGTACCCTAAAAAGCATTGTTCTCTACACAGTCAGAGACAGGCATACATACACACACTCGCTAAGTCTGGGGTTAGAACTCCTACCAAACTACTTTATCACACTACAGCAGTACACAGTTACAGGAAGTGCTACGGAGATTACTGGGCTACAAATTTCCCTGAGGTGTATTCTTGGTGGGTGACATCAGCAGCCTTGCCAAAGTTGAGTATATGAATTGTAAGGACTGTGAGTACCCTAAAAAGCATTGCTCTCTACACAGTCAGACACACACAAACACACACACACTCACAATTGTCAAGTCTGGAGTTAGAAGTCCTACCTAACTAATTTATCACACTACAGCAGTATGCAGTTATGGGACACACCACAGAGGTTACTGGGCTACAACTCTCCCAAAGATGCATTTCACATTGGATGACCTCAGTAGGCTTGTCATAGTAGGGCTATGGGGAGGGCTGTGTGTGCATGGGCCATAACCCATTCATCTAGGGGTTGACACGCCACATGCGGGCATGCACGAGGTCATATGTCACAGTTACTTGTATACAGCTACTAGATGACTACTTCCTTCTACAGTCATGTTGCACAGCTGGCACATGCACCACATAGTCTGTAATGCTGCAGATACTGGTGGCTAGAATCTGCAGTGAGTGACATCTGCACCTCATGTGTTTGGGGCTTTTTGGCTCTGTGCTGGGTGGGACAGACCTGGATGGCTCCTTGTCACACTCATCCTCTTCCACACATCTATGTATGTCTACCTTTGGCTTATTATAGTGTGTTGTCCTGACATATATGTCTATATTCCTATCCACTGTGTGTGCAAGGCATGAGTGGTGCATACTGACGAGTGTCTGCACTAACAATTGCAACTGCCAGATATGTCTGGTCCAGTGGTGTTTGCAGACATGGCCTTCATGTGTGAGCATGCCCAGTATGGACATCATTATTGAATGTGTGGATCGTGTCCAGGTAGTTTGTGCTGCAGTGCTGACCTTTGTGTTGTACACCGACAGGTAGCATGCTGTCTCTGCAGGGTATCCATCGATCATTTGGCTTTGTTACTACATTTCTGCATAGTGGGGGGGGGCACACCTGACTGTTTCTACATTTCTACACAGGAGTGGGGGGGGCACACCTGACTGTTATTACATTACTATGTTGGATGAGGGGGCACACCTGACTATTTCTACATTTCTACACAGGGTTGGGGGGGCACACCTGACTGTTATTACATTACTATGTAGGATGTGGGGGGCACACGTGACACTTGTACACATTTGCTATGACTGTACTGGTATGTCAGATACTCCATTTCATTCTGTATTTCTAACTATCATGCTGACTAGAGGCATACCAGTGTACTACAGATCATGGCTTTGGTTGCCCTACATATTATTGTTTGACTTCCTACTCTTCAGAACCAACATCCCACTGCCTGACCTGCTGTGGTCTGTCTGTGTAGGCCTGGGGGGGGGGGGTTAACCATAGCCATCATTCTGGGGTCATGGCACAGGCTCTGTTTGGGTTTGTCTACACCTCTCCTGCTGGCTAAGACTGTTGTTGGATATGTGAACCATCCTGACTGGCATGTGTGGGTCATATGGACACACATGTCACTCAGCACATTTCCTGCAGTGGGTTTTGTCACCCTGTGTAGTACTGGCTACTATGGTGACTCACGTATGTGTTACAGATTTCATGGTGCCACTATGGGTGTCTACTATCTGTTGCCATAACAGTCAGCTACCCAATTTCCTTGCATGCTGACATCCATACCATAGCTACAGGTAACAATGCATTCTACTCCATTTGGCAATTGGTAGGTTGATTGACTTACTTTAAGGGTGTGCCAGACTTGCAGATGGTGCTGGAGGGCTGTCTGTGTCGGATGCACATAGTACACTCCATATACATGGTTGAGCACAGGTAGTGTCATGTTTGGCACCCCTTTTACTGTATGTGCGAGTCAGAGAGAGGTGCCATTCCTGGGGTCCCTACTGTGTCAGTGCATGTGCTATGCGTTGCCAATTTGCCAAGGCCAGGGCATACTGGGCACACCTCCTTCTGCCTACTGGGGCAGGCTCAGGTTGTTCCTCCTCTGGGTCACTCTGTGCCTGTACAGACTTTGGCATTGGTGGGGGGGGGGCTGTGTGGCCCTGTCCCATGCTGTTCATGCTGCAGCTGTTTCTGCAGGATCATATTGTGTAGCATAGCACATACCATAACAATATGGGTACATGTAGCTAGTGAATACTGTAAGGCTCAACTGGATGTGTCCAGACACTGGAACCATGACCTGAGCATCCCAAACACATGCTCTATTATATGTCTGGCCTGTGCCTGTGCCTCATTATGGCATTGTTCAGGTGTGTGTGCATTTTTGATGGGTGTCATCAGCCACAGCTCAAGTGTGTAGCCAGCATCCCCCACTAGGTGACTGTAGGGGATGTCCCCATTGGCATATCTCTGGTACAGCTATGTCAGATGCCATATGTGGGAATCATCATAGCTTCCAGGGCAGCCAGCACACACATTCATTATAATGCCCTGGGCATCACATACAACCTGGCAGTTGATGGAGAGGATGCCCCTGTGGTTGATAGGCCCTACCCTGATCACTGGGTGGTGCTTTGATGCATATGTGTGTGCAGTCCATAGCACCCACTACCCCAGGGTATTCTGCTATTTGGCGGAAGAGATGCATATTGCTGGTCAACATCTCACGGGTGTTGAGGAAATATATGTGCTCACTGGCATGTGCTGACATGGCATCCAGGAACTGGTGGAATACTCTGGATACTGATGGCTGTGAGATCCCCATGATATCCCCAGTTGTGCTTTGGGAGGTACCTGTGGCTAGTATACCAAGGCCTGCACATATCTTGGTATACACTGGGATGGGCTCCCCTCGGTCAGTATGGTGTGTCAGGTGTGGCTGGCACAGCTCAACAATTTGCTGTAGGAAGTCTCTGTCCACCATATAGCGCTCCACTATCTCCAGCTCATGTAGCCCCTGGTAGGTTACCCTGGGTCTGTACACTCTTCTCTCTCTCCTCACCTCCTCACTGTGCGTTGTTTGGCAAAATTCACATCCTCACCACCCTCAGTCTCTTGCACATGCTGTTCTATGTTGCCTGCTGCTGCCCTTCTCATTTTGTAGGTTTGTTTGATAAAATGTCCCCTCTTGTATACACCAGTGGTGTAGAGTGTGGAAAAACCAGAGGGAAAGGTGCTTGCTTAGTTTACAGTAGTGTTCTGGGCTGGGATGATCTGCTTCCTGTGTAATTGGCTGATTCTGATACATTTCACCTGCCAGCTATGCTAGTTCTCCTTGATTACCTTCCTACTGCTGTTTTCCCTTCCCATTGCCTCCCTGTTTAAGCCCGTGTGCGCACCGTGCAGAGTGCACAAATGTGCACACTGCTGCTATTTCCTGGTTTAACTTATTTTTTCTTCCTGTAAAACCCAGTGTGCAGCGTGCACACCCACTTAGGCTTTGTAAAGAGTACTAGGCAGGTTTAGACACACCCTGTAGCTTAGCTGTGCTAAGCTAGAAGCAAACCTGAGCCACAGGGCTCCAATTCGCTTACAGTATGCCTGTCACCCCCCCCCCCCATGATGTCACTTACCTCCTAAGCTTGCACCAGGCTATTCATACTCTTACACTGTTGGAACCTGACTCACATCCTGGGGAAAATTTGGATTCACTATCCTTCCCCTCATTAGCAATGTTTGCAATGTCAATGGCCTTATACTTGGCCTTGGGCATGCTTACTACTTGATATGCAGCCTTTATTTGAAGCTGTCATAGCTCCGTTTTGCATTTTGCAGCAATGTACTCGGTTACTAACCGAGTACATTTCTGCAGATAGCACTAGTCTTGCATGGACTGTTGCGAGCTTCCTGGATTGGAAAATAACCTAATTTGCATGGATTTCACCTGCAAATGGGGTGATTTGCATACCAGGCTTAGTCCGTGCAAGATTAGTGCAGGAGTGCTCATGCACGCCCCTGCGAGCTGTTCCTGGGTTGCACGGCAGACATATTGCCTGCTTGAGCTCCTGCACCAATCTTGCACTCTGTGCAAACTTTTGAGAATCCGGAGGTTAGTGAAGGTGGTCTGAACTGTTGTGATACAGGAATTATTGATGTTCAGTTGATATCTACTGTCAACAGGACATCTGCATGATTAGCTTCAAAACTGCAGACTGGAAAGAAGAATTGCTCTAACTGCGATTAGAGGCTGTCAGTGTCAAATGTTTTAATAAGTTTAAGATGATTATTGTTGCATGGTACACTTTATTAATTTAACTGTAGCTGCTGTCCGTTACTTTTAAGGCCACTTCTCTGTGTAATAAATCCAACAAAGAATCACACTAGCTACTTTGATTAATGGACCATTCACAATAAACCAATATGTCATGTAACTAAACAAAAAGGAAGCGATTCAAAATACGGCCAGGGTAAAAATGTTTATTTTGGTTAGCCCTTTCATGAGTATAAGACTCACTTCTTCAGACCAAACTACTAAAATACAAAAGACTCTATATAAAACATTTCAAACTTTCAAAAACCAAGAAAATGCTCACATCAGTCAACTTGAAGTAAAATGTAATATGCTACATTGTATCTTAGCTTGCATGTTCTTGCAAGTCTTAAAGATATCTACCTATCTACCTATCTATCTATATATCAGTATGGATATATGCTAGAGCACATTCACATAAATGACATAATTATACATAATACAAAATCCTATCAAATAAAAATCCTACTAAGTATGAAACAAATACTAGACAGCACCAACTTTTAAACAAAAACGAAGACCTTATGCACTATTAATTTCTGAACACTCAGAATCAACGTGGTATCACCTGCGGGATTATGTCATAGTGTCCATATGCAGAAACAACATTGTAATGCAGTCGCCAGCTATTATACAAACTCCAAAATAAATATATAACAATACATAAAAACAAATATACATGAAAAGGGCCCAGTATGCTGTTAATTTCTCATCACTTTAAGTCAATGTAGTGTCAGCTATGTGATAATTTCAGTATATGAGAATGTGTGCACTATTTCAGCTGTATATACATAAACACTTTCCATAAGCCACAAAATCACAGACTATTGTTGAAAATCAAAAACATTCCAATTTAGCATTTATAAAAGTATATAACATATATAAAAATCCAAAAATGTAAAAATGCTCATGTATAAGCATGCCCATTTATAAAAACTGGTATATCATCCTGAGATCAAGAATAAATAGCAATATACAAAACTATAAATAAACTATAAATATTGATCTCCATTCTCTCTGTAACCACAGAGGATTCTTTTAACAGACTTCTTATTCTTATATCTGAATAGAGGCTTATTGCCAACTACATTTTTGAATCTCTCATCTGTAGTTAATACATTCCAATGTTGGCTTATAACTTTTGTGATTTTTTTTATATTACTGGTATAAAATATAGAAACTTTTAACCAATCAGGTATCTCACTATTGGCATTATGGTGAGTAGGTTCAAGTTTACCATAAAAGTACGGTCATGATACAGTTTGTATTTGGAGTTGATCAATAAGACTATATGTATATGGTTATCAGGCACACACAGTGAGCTGAATGGTTATCAGCAGACATACCTTGTGCATATGTCTGACTTGGAGTAGTGGACTCCAAGTCAGACTGCCAACTAGTCACGAGTGGAGTCACAGAGGGATCGGTCCCGGGTCCTCTCCTGTTTGGCATCTACTTCTCAGAAGTCCAGGCCAACACAGAGGGACTCTGGCTGACTAAGTTCACAGATGACTGTAAGCTGGGAGCCATTATTAACTCCCCAAGTGATGTAGACATCCTACAGAAAGCCTCATTGAGACCAAGGATTGGTGTCAAAACCAGGGCCTTAAGCTTAATGCCAAAAAATGCGTCTTCATCCCCTTTGGGAAAAACTCAGTTCCCACTTATTACCACATTGATAGTAACCCACTGAACACTGAAGGCTTTACAAGAGATCTGGGGACATAGGTTGAAAGCAACCTCTCCTTCAACCACCACATTACCACTGTGGTGAGAAAGTCCTTCTACGTGGCACATCTCATTACCAAGGGTTTTGCATCCAGGAAGAAAGAGGTCCTCATCTCTCTCTACTCTTTCCTCATTAGGCCAATCATTAAGTATAATGCCCCATTCGGCATGTACCTCACTAGACACATGCAACAGCAGGAAAGGCCACAAAAGTACCTAATGAAGAGGATCCTAGGATCCTAGGCCTTAAACACATATCCTACATGGACAGACTCAAAAAACTCCAGCTATTCTCTGTCTCATATCATCTACTAAGAGGCGATCTCTGCTTGACTTACAAAGCCATGTCTGACCCAGCCCTGTTAGAAATGTTACTCCTAATGAAATCCCAAACCCTCTGCACCACATGCTCCAGAGACCTCAACCTCATTACCAGAATCAACAGAACATGCTGGATGGACAGGTTCAAAACCCAGAGATTGCCCATGCTCTGGAATGGACTTCCCATACATGTCAAGAAGAGGACCTCACTGGCCCTCTTCAAGAGAAATCTTGGTGAGTGGATGGGAAATAGAAAGTTCACCCCGGGGATCTCTGCAGTGGCTCTACTTGACAGAGGCACTGGGAACTAACGTCAGGCAACATGATGCCAGGGCACGTCTATGGGCTAGGCTTGTAAAGGCTCCAGGGCCATTAGCCTATAGCATAATTCATGTTATACGATTAAACATTATATGCTTGCCAGGTCTAGTAGGGTTTTATGCCTATTAATTTATATATATATATATATATATATATATATATATATATATATATATTTTTTTTTTTTTTTTTTTGCTTCCAGGAAATTATTTTATCTTCTAGATATAAGCAATTATAGTTTTGTATATTTCTATTTATTCTTGATCTCGGGACGATATACCCATTTTTATATATGAGCATTCTTATACATGAGCATTTTTGTATTTTTGGTTCTTTATATATGTTGTATACTTTTATAAATGCCAAACTGGAATGTTTTTGAATTTCAACAATAGTTTGTGATTTTGTGGCTTATGGAAAGTGTGTATGTATATACAGCCAAAATATTGTTCGCACTCTCATATACTGAAATTGTCATGTAGCTGACACTACGTTGACTTTAAGTGATCAGAAATTAACAGCATACTGGATGCGTTTCATATATATTTATTTTTAAGTATTGTTATATATTTATTTTTTATATACTGTTATATATTTATTTTGTAGTTTGTATAATAGCTGGTGACTGCATTACAACAATGATTCTGCATATGCACACAATAATTTAATCAAATAGGTGATACCACATTGACTCTGAGTGCTCAGAAAAGGAATAGTGCATAAGGTCTTCATTTTTGTTTAAAAGTTGGTGCTGTCTGGTATTTCTTTCATACTTAGTAGGATTTTGTATTATGTATAATTCTGTTGATTATGTGAATGTGCACTAGAATATATATATATATATATATATATATATATATGTTTAAGACTTACAAGAGCATGCGAGCTAGGATACAGTGTATCATATTATATATTACTCCAGTTAATTGATGTGAACATTTTATTGGTTCTTGAAAGTTTGAAATATTTATACAGAGTTTCTTGCATTTTATTAGTTTGGTATGAAGAAGATTGTCTTATACTCGGGAAAGCACTAAACAAAATAAATGATTTTACCCTGGCCATGGTTCAGATCGGTTCCTTTTTGTTTAGTTTCAGAATATAATATACTTTTGCTTTCCATTTAAAACCCTTGCCTGAGCACTCCTGATACCAGATCCACCCTATAACTTGGATATAACATATCAGAATTATCTTTATCTTACTTCCTTGCCTCTTCTGCTTGCCATATTGAGTTGTTCATGACCGAAAACTTTGTGGAAAAAATTGCCCCATTAGGGTAAGTTAGCCATATTGTAAAGACAACCTGTCTGCCTGGAAAAGTTACCATTACAGCGTACCCACACCCCCCACACACACAAACATACACCATGTGCAGAAACATTCAACTGTAGTGTGCTTTCTTTGTAAAAATAATCTAATGCTTCTAATGTCTACCTACTGGAGTGAAGTCCCAGGCTGTAACACTGTAGTTGGCTTTTTCTTCAGTGAGTCATGGCTCATTTGATGTACAGAGTGAAGTCCCAGGCTGTAACACTGTAGTTGTCTTTTTCTTCAGTGAGTCACAGTTCATTTGATGTACACAGTCAAGTCCCAGGCTGTAACACTGTGCTTGTCTTTTTCTTCAGTGAGTCACAGTTCATTTGATGTACAGACTGAAGTTCCAGGCTGTAACACTATAGTTGGCTTTTTAGTCAGTGAGTCACGGTTCATTTGATGTACAGACTGAAGTCCCAGGCTGTAACACTGTAGTTGGCTTTTTCTTCAGTGAGTCACGGTTCATTAAATGTACAGAGTGGAGTCCCAGGCTGTAACACTGTAGTTGGCTTTTTCTTCAGTGAGTCATGGTTCATTTGATGTACAGAGTGAAGTCTCAGGCTGTAACACTGTAGTTGGCTTTTTCTTCAGTGATTCATGGTTCATTTGATGTACAGAGTGAAGTCCCAGGCTGTAACACTGTAGTTGCCTTTTTCTTCAGTGAATCACAGATCATTTGATATACAGAGTGAAGTCCCAGGCTGTAACACTGTAGTTGCCTTTTTCTTCAGTAAGTCACAGTTCATTTGATGTACAGAGGGAAGTCCCAGGCTGTAACAGTGTAGTTTACTTTTTCTTCAGTGAGTCACAGTTCATTTAATATACAGAGTGAAGTCCCAGACTGTCACACTGTAGTTGGCTTTTTCTTCACTGAGTCACAGTTCATTTGATGTACAGAGAAAAGTCCCAGGGTGTAACACTGTTGTTGGCTTTTTCTTCAGTGAGTCCCAGTTCATTTGATGTACAGAGTGAAGTCGAAGGTTGTAACACTGTTGTTGTCTTTTTCTTCAGTGAGTCATGGTTCATTTAATATACAGAGTGAAGTCCCAGGCTGTAACACTGTACTTGACCTTTTCTTCAGTGACGCACAGTTCATTTGATGTACAGAGTGAAGTCCGAGGCTGTAACACTGTTGTTCACTTTTTCTTCAGTGAGTCACAGCTCATTTGATGTACAGAGTGAAGTCCCAGGCTGTAACACTGCAGTTGTCTTTTTTTTCAGTGAATCACGGTTCATTTGATGTACAGAGTGAAGTCCCAGGCTATAACACTGTTGTTGTTTTTTTCATCAGTAAGTCACTGTTCATATGATGTACAGAGTGAAGTCCCAGGCTGTAACACTGTAGTTTTCTTTTTCTTCGGTGAGTCACAGGTTATTTGATGTACAGAGTGGAGCCCCATGCTGTAACACTGTAGTTGGCTTTTTCTTCAGTGAGTCACTGTTCATTTGATGTACAGAGTGAAGTCCCAGGCTGTAACACTGTAGTTGGCTTTTTCTTCAGTGGGTCATGGTTCATTTGATGTACAGAGTGAAGTCCCAGGCTGTAACACTGTTGTTGGCTTTTTCTTCAGTGAGTCCCTGTTCATTTGATGTACAAAGTGAAGTCCCAGGCTGTAACACTGTAGATGACTTTTTCTTCAGTGAGTCAGGGTTCATTTGATGTACAGAGTGAAGTCCCAGGCTGTAACACTGTTGTTGGCTTTTTCTTCAGTGAGTCATGGTTCATTTGATGTACAGAGTGAAGTCCCAGGCTATAACACTGTAGTTGTCTTTTTCTTCAGTGAATCACGGTTCATTTGATGTACAGAGTGAAGTCCCAGGCTGTAACACTGTAGTTGGCTTTTTCTTCAGTGTGACACGGTTTATTTGATGTAGAGAGTGAAGTCCGAGGCTGTAACACTGTAGTTGACTTTTTCTTCAGTGAGTCATGGTTCATTAGATGTACAAAGTGAAGTCCCAGGATGTAACACTGTAGTTGGCATTTTCTTCAGTGCGACATGGTTTATTTGATGTACAGAGTGAAGTCCGAGGCTGTAACACTGTAGCTGGCTTTTTCTTCAGTGAGTCACGGTTCATTTGATGTACAGAGTGAAGTCCCAGGCTGTAACACTGTAGTTGTCTTTTTCTTCAATGAGTCACGGTTCATTTGATGTACAGAGTGAAGTTTCAGGCTGTAACACTGTCATTGGCTCATTCTTCAGTGATTCATGGTTCATTTGATGTACAGAGTGAAGTCCCAGACTGTCACACTGTAGTTGGCTTTTTCTTCAGTGAGTCACAGTTCATTTGATGTACAGAGAGAAGTCCCAGGGTGTAACACTGTTGTTGGCTTTTTCTTCAGTGAGTCCCAGTTCATTTGATGTACAGAATGAAGTCCGAGGTTGTAACACTGTTGTTGTCTTTTCCTTCAGTGAGTCATGGTTCATTTAATGTACAGAGTGAAGTCCCAGGCTGTAACACTGTAGTTGTCTTTTTATTCAGTGAGTCATGGTTCATTTGATGTACAGAGTGAAGTCCTAGGCTGTAACACTGTAGCTGGCTTTTTCTTCAGTGAGTCACGGTTCATTTGATGTACAGAGTGAAGTCCCAGGCTGTAACACTGTACTTGAATTTTTCTTCAGTGAGTCACGGTTCATTTGATGTACAGAGTGAAGTCCCAGGCTGTAACACTGTTATTCACTTTTTCTTCAGTGAGTCATGGCTCATTTGATGTACAGAGTGAAGTCCCATGCTGTAACACTGTAGTTGTCTTTTTCTTCAGTGAATCATGGTTCATTTGATGTACAGAGTGAAGTCCCATGCTGTAACACTGTAGTTGGCTTTTTCTTCAGTGAGTCACTGTTCATTTGATGTACAAAGTGAAGTCCCAGGCTGTAACACTGTAGTTGGCTTTTTCTTCAGTGAGTCCCGGTTCATTTGATGTACAGGCTGAAGCCCCAGGCTGTAACACTGTAGATGACTTTTTCTTCAGTGAGTCAGGGTTCATTTGATGTACAGAGTGAAGTCCCAGGCTGTAACACTGTTGTTGGCTTTTTCTTCAGTGAGTCATGGTTCATTTGATGTACAGAGTGAAGTCCCAGGCTGTAACACTGTAGTTGTCTTTTTCTTCAGTGATTCATGGTTCATTTGATGTACAGAGTGAAGTCCCAGGCTGTAACACTGTCATTGGCTTTTCCTTCAGTGAGTCACGGTTCATTTGATGGACAGAGTGGAGTCCCAGGCTGTAAAACTGTTGCAGGCTTTTTCTTCAGTGAGTCACGGTTCATTAAATGTACTGAGTGGAGTCCCAGGCTGTAACACTGTAGTTATCTTTTTCTTCAGTGAGTCATGGTTCATTAGATGAACTGAGAGAAGTCCCAGGCTGTAACACTGTAGCTGGCTTTTTCTTCAGTGCGACACAGTTTATTTGTTGTACAGAGTGAAGTCCGAAGCTGTAACACTGTAGTTGGCTTTTTCTACAGTGAGTCACGGTTCATTAGATGTACAGAGTGAAGTCCCAGGCTGTAATACTGTAATTGGCTTTTTCTTCAGTGAGACATAGTTTATTAGATGAACAGAGTGGAGTCCCAGGCTATAACACTGTACTTGTCTTTTTCTTCTTTGACTAACTGTTCTTTTGATGTACAGAGTGAAGTCCCAGGCTGTAACACTGTTGTTTGCTTTTTCTTCAGTGAGTCATGGTTCATTTGATGTACAGAGTGAAGTCCCAGGCTGTAACACTGTAGTTGTCTTTTTCTTCAGTGAGTCACAGTTTATTTGATGTACAGAGTGAAGTCCCAGGCTGTAACACTGTAGTTGGCTTTTTCTTCAGTGAGTCACAGTTCATTAGATGTACAGAGTAGAGTCCAAGGCTATAACACTGCAGTTGGCTTTTTCTTCAGTGAGTCATGGATCATTAGATGTACAGAGTGGAGTCCCAGACTATAACACTGCAGCTGGCTTTTTCTTCAGTGAGTCACAGTTCATTAGATGAACAGAGTGAAGTCCCAGGGTGTAACACTATAATTGGCTTTTTTTTTCAGTGAATCACGGTTCATTTGATGTACAGACTGAAGTCCTAGGCTGTAACACTGTAGTTGGCTTTTTCTTCAGTGAGTCACGGTTCATTATATGTACAGAGTGGAGTCCAAGGCTATAACACTGCAGCTGGCTTTTTCTTCAGTGAGTCACAGATCATTAGATGTACAGATGGGAGTCCCAGGCTGTAAGACTGTTGTTGGCTTTTTCTTCAGTGAGTCATGGTTCATTTGATATACAGAGTGAAGTCCCAGGCTGTAACACTGTAGTTGCCTTTTTCTTCAGTGAATCATGGTTCATTTGATGTACAGAGTGAAGACCCAGGCTGTAACACTGTACTTGTCTTTTTCTTCAGTGAGTCCTGGTTACTTTGATGTACAAAGTGAAGTCCCAGGCTGTAACAATGTAGTTGACTTTTTATACAGTGAGTCATGGTTCATTTGATGTACAGAGTGAAGTCCCAGGCTGTAACACTGTAGTTGGCATTTTCTTCAGTGCGACACAGTTCATTTGATGTAAAGAGTGAAGTCCCAGGCTGTAACACTGTAGCTGTCTTTTTCTTCAGTGAGTCACAGATCATATTATATACAGAGTGAAGTCCCAGGCTGTAACACTGTAGTTGCCTTTTTCTTCAGTGAATCACGGTTCATTTGATGTACAGAGTGAAGACCCAGGCTTTAACACTGTACTTGTCTTTTTCTTCAGTGAGTACTGGTTACTTTGATGTACAAAGTGAATTCCCAGGCTGTAACAATGTAGTTGGCTTTTTCTACAGTGGGTCACGGTTCATTTGATGTACAGAGTGAACTCCCAGGCTGTAACACTGTAGTTGGCATTTTCTTCAGTGCGACACGGTTTATTTGATGTACAGAGCGAATTCCGAGGCTGTAACACTGTAGCTGGCTTTTTCTTCAGTAAGTCACAGTTTGTTAGATGTACAGAGTGAAGTCCCAGGCTGTAACACTGTAGTTTGCTTTTTCTTCAGTGAGTCACGGTTCATTTGATGTACAGAGTGAAGTCCCAGGCTTTAACACTGTAGTTGTCTTTTTCTTCAGTGAGTCACGGTTCATTTGATGTACAGAGTGAAGTCCCATGGTGTAACACTGTTGTTGGCTTTTTCTTCACTGAGTCCCAGTTCATTTGATGTACAGAGTGAAGTCTGAGGTTGTAACACTGTTGTCTTTTTCTTCAGTGAGTCATGGTTCATTTAATGTACAGAGTAAAGTCCTAAGCTGTAACACTCTAGTTGGCTTTTTCTTCCGTGAGTCACGGTTCATTTGATGAACAGAGTGAAGTCCCAGGCCGTAACACTGTGTTTGACTTTTTCTTCAGTGACACACGGTTCATTTGATGTACAGAGTGAAGTCCCAGGCTGTAACACTGTTGTTCGCTTTTTCTTCAGTGAGTCATGGCTCATTTGATGTACAGAGTGAAGTCCAGGGCTGTAACACTGTAGTTGTCTTTTTCTTCAGTGAATCATGGTTCATTTGATGTACAGACTGAAGTCCCAGGCTGTAACACTGTTGTTCTTTTTTTCTTCAGTGAGTCACAGTTCATTTGATGTACAGAGTGAAGTCCCAGCCTGTAACACTGTAGTTGTCTTCTTCTTCAGTGAGTCACGGGTTATTTGATGTACAGAGTGGAGCCCCACGCTGTAACACTGTAGTTGGGTTTTTCTTCAGTGAGTCATGGTTCATTTGATGTACAGAGTGAAGTCCCATGCTGTAACACTGTAGTTGGCTTTTTCTTCAGAGAGTCACTGTTCATTTGATGTACAAACTGAAGTCCCAGGCTGTAACACTGTAGTTGGCTTTTTCTTCAGTGAGTCGTGGTTCATTTGATGTACAGAGTGAAGTCCCAGGCTGTAACACTGTAGTTGTTTTTTTCTACAGTGAATAACAGTTCATTTGATGTACAGAGTGAAGTCCCCAGCTGTAACACTGTCGCTGGCTCTTTCTTCAGTGAGTCACAGTGTTTTTTATGCACAGAGTGAAGTCCCAGAATGTAACACTGTTGCTGGGTTTTTCTTCAGTGAGACATGGTTCATTTGATGTACAGAGTGAAGTCCCAGGCTCTAACACTGTAGTTGGCTTTTTCTTCAATGAGGCACGGTTCATTACATGTACAGAGTGAAGTCCCAGGCTGTAGCACTGTAGTTGTCTTTTTCTTCAGTGAGTCACAGTTCATTAGATGTACAGAGTGAAGTCCCAGGCTGTAACACTATAATTGGCTTTTTTTTTCAGTGAGTCACAGTTCATTTGATGTACAGAGATAAGTCCCAGGGTGTAACACTGTTGTTGGCTTTTTCTTCAGTGAGTCCCAGTTCATTTGATGTACAGAGTGAAGTCCGAGGTTGTAACACTGTTGTTGTCTTTTTCTTCAGTGAGTCATGGTTCATTTAATGTACATAGTAAAGTCCTAGGCTGTAACACTGTAGTTGGCTTTTTCTTCCATGAGTCACGGTTCATTTGATGTACAGAGTGAAGTCCCAGGCTGTGACACTGTTGTTGGCTTTTTCTTCAGTGAGTCCCTGTTCATTTGACGTACAAAGTGAAGTCCCAGGCTATAACACTGTAGCTGGCTTTTTCTTCAGTGAGTCATGGTTCATTTGATGTACAGAGTGAAGTCCCAGGCTGTAACACTGTACTTGACTTTTTCTTCAGTGACGCACGGTTCATTTGATGTATAGAGTGAAGTCCCAGGTTGTAACATTGTTGTTCACTTTTTCTTCAGTGAGTCATGGCTCATTTGATGTACAGAGTGAAGTCCCAGGCTGTAACACTGTAGTTGTCTTTTTCTTCAGTGAATCACGGTTCATTTGATGTACAGAGTGAAGTCCCAGGCTGTAACACTGTAGTTGTCTTCTTCTTCAGTGAGTCACGGGTTATTTGATGTACAGAGTGGAGTCCCATGCTGTAACACTGTAGTTGGGTTTTTCTTCAGTGAGTCATGGTTCATTTGATGTACAGAGTGAAGTCCCATGCTGTAACTCTGTAGTTGGGTTTTTCTTCACTGAGTCACTGTTCATTTGATGTACAAAGTGAAGTCCCAGGCTGTAACACTGTAGTTGGCTTTTTCTTCAGTGAGTCATGGTTGTTTTGATGTACAGAGTGAAGTCCCAGGCTGTAACACTGTAATTGTCTTTTTCTTCAGTTAATCACAGTTCATTTGATGTACAGAGTGAAGTCCCCGGCTGTAACACTGTCGCTGGCTCTTTCTTCAGTGAGTCACAGTTCTTTTGATGCACAGAGTGAAGTCCCAGAATGTAACACTGTTGCTGGCTTTTTCTTCAGTGAGTCACAGGTCATTTGATATACAGAGTGAAGTCCCAGGCTGTAACACTGTAGTTGGCTTTTTCTTCAGTGAGGCACGGTTCATTTGATGTACAGAGTGAAGTCCCAGGCTGTAACACTGTAGTTGTCTTTTTCTTCTGCGAGTCACAGTTCCTTAGATGTACAGAGTGAAGTCCCAGGCTGTAACACTATAATTGGCTTATTGTTTCAGTGAGTCACGGTTCATTTGATGTACAGACTGAAGTCCCAGGCTGTAACACTGTAGTTGGCTTTTTCTTCAGTGAGTCACGGTTCATTATATGTACAGAGTTGAGTCCAAGGCTGTAATACTGTAGCTGGCTTTTTCTTCAGTGAATCACAGATCATTAGATGTAGAGAGTGGAGTCCCAGGCTGTAACACTGTAGATGGCTTTTTCTTCAGTGATTCTTGGTTCATTTGATGTCCATAGTGAAGTCCCAGGCTGTAACACTGTAGTTGTATTTTTCTTCAGTGAGTCACAGTTCATTAGATGTACAGAGTGAAGTCCCAGGCTGTAACACTATAATTGGCTTTTTTTTCAGTGAGTCACCGTTCATTTGATGTACAGAGATAAGTCCCAGGGTGTAACACTGTTGTTGGCTTTTTCTTCAGTGAGTCATGGCTCATTTGATGTACAGAGTGAAGTCCCAGGCTGTAACACTGTAGTTGTCTTTTTCTTCAGTGAATCACGGTTCATTTGATGTACAGAGTGAAGTCCCAGGCTGTAACACTGTAGTTGTCTTCTTCTTCAGTGAGTCAAGGGTTATTTGATGTACAGAGTGGAGCCCCATGCTGTAACACTGTAGTTGGGTTTTTCTTCAGTGAGTCATGGTTCATTTGATGTACAGAGTGATGTCCCATGCTGTAACACTGTAGTTGGGTTTTTCTTCAGTGAGTCACTGTTCATTCGATGTACAAAGTGAAGTCCCAGGCTGTAACACTGTAGTTGTCTTTTTCTTCAGCGAGTCATGGTTTATTTGATGTACAGAGTGAAGTCCCAGGCTGTAACACTGTAGATGTCTTTTTCTTCAGTGAGTCATGGTTCATTAGATGAACAGAGAGAAGTCCCAGGATGTAACACTGTAGTTGGCATTTTCTTCAGTGTGACACGGTTTATTTGATGTACAGAGTGAAGTCCAAGGCTGTAACACTGTAGCTGGCTTTTTCTTCAGTGAGTCACAGTTCATTTGATGTACAGAGTGAAGTCCCAGGCTGTAACACTGTAGTTGTCTTTTTCTTCAATGAGTCACAGTTCATTTGATGTACAGAGTGAAGTTCCAGGCTGTAACACTGTCATTGGCTCATTCTTCAGTGATTCATGGTTCATTTGATGTACAGAGTGAAGTCCCAGACTGTCAAACAGTAGTTGGCTTTTTCTTCAGTGAGTCACAGTTCATTTGATGTACAGAGAGAAGTCCCAGGGTGTAACACTGTTGTTGGCTTTTTCTTCAGTGAGTCCCAGTTCATTTCATGTACAGAATGAAGTCCGAGGTTGTAACACTGTTGTTGTCTTTTCCTTCAGTGAGTCATGGTTCATTTAATGTACAGAGTGAAGTCCCAGGCTGTAACACTGTAGTTGTCTTTTTCTTCAGTGAGTCATGGTTCATTTGATGTACAGAGTGAAGTCCCAGGCTGTAACACTGTAGTTGGCTTTTTCTTCAGTGAGTCATGGTTCATTTGATGTACAGAGTGAAGTCCCAGGCTGTAACACTGTAGCTGGCTTTTTCTTCAGTGCGACACAGTTTATTTGTTGTACAGAGTGAAGTCCGAAGCTGTAACACTGTAGTTGGCTTTTTCTACAGTGAGTCACGGTTCATTAGATGTACAGAGTGAAGTCCCAGGCTGTAATACTGTAATTGGCTTTTTCTTCAGTGAGCCACAGTTCATTTGATGTACAGAGAGAAGTC